>NC_091126.1:26035748-26335748 GCF_040183065.1 Periplaneta americana
AGACAGACAGACAGACAGACAGACAGACAGACAGACAGACAGACAGACAGATAGACAGATAGATAAATAAATAAAATAAATTAAATAAATAAATAAATTAAATAAATTAAATAAATGAGTACATACATAAATAAATAGGCTAAATAAATCAATAAGTAACTAAATAAATAAAAATAAATAAGAAATAATTAAAATTGTTTTCAGGATTTTTCTTTAACCTCAACATTGTTGGGGGAAATATACATATTTTTTCTGTCATCTTCACAATTTTTATCTCTTGTGATATTTGATTATATAGGATTAACTGTAAGCAATGTCATTAATTTTAGTAGGATATTCTTTGAGATATTTCAAGAAAAAAAATTAATACAACTTCGCTCGTTTTTGCTTCCTTTTCGAGATAAAATTATTTTATATTAAACATTCCATAACATGTTTTCGGAAAGCCATTGATTTATATTGCAGTGTGCTCAGTGCATTGGAGAGAATGTATTTTGATAATAAATTATTGAAAGAATTTTAGTTTTGTCCTTTTAATGTGCAGAAATTTGATCCGAACAAATGAAACATTGTAAAATTCCTTCGCAGAACGAAAACTTACATACAGTACTTTCTTAACAATTCAAACATGATAATATGCTATGAGAGTTATTCACTAGAATTCTGTCTACTGGTTGCAAAGGACATTAATTAGTAAATATTTCTTTCTTTTCTAGAAATCACGCTGTTTCTCTCATCCGTTTTTTATTTTCTACTGTAGTCGTTTCTATTATATCACTAATTTAAGCAGTATTTTATCGCCCTGATAAATTGATACTCTTATCCTCTTCCCGCTTTTTGCACTCATATTTAATCACTGAAAATCCTCGTACATTTTCCGATCGTCATTTTTTTCAAGGTCTTTTGAAATCGACACCGATTCTGCATGTTCAACTAAGGTATAAAAACGTGAAAACTGCTTGATTCTTCCTCAAAATTTATTTTATTTGCTATAATGCAATAATAAGCCGTCAGTAGCAAAATGACACTTAATTTAACACGATGAAACGCGGAATGATTTAAAAGAGGACTTATATTTAATGCAGAATTAGCTAAATGTGACTTAACTCTTAGCTCACAAGCAAACGTTCTGTTAGGGGCAGATAAAAAAGTTAATTTGTTTTCTTCCACCATGTTAATAATGTCAAAAGAAGTGCTCATACAAATTTTGGCCACTCGACCGCAATTACGAGGCCGTCCAGAAAGTGATTTTCCCTGGGGTCGTTTATAGAAAACAGCACAGTTGCATAGAAATATTTATTGAAACAGATACAGCAATTGTTGCGCTATTTGTTAACATATCCCCCACTGGAATTGAGACATTTGTCATACGTTGGGATCAATTTTTGTGTCGTAGAAGTCAGCCGCTTCAGATCGGAACCAGCGTTTGAATGCGTTTGCACCTCTCTTTGTCGATCCCATGATACGAGAAATGTCTCAGTTCCGATGGAAAATATGTTAAAAAATAGCTCTCAACAATTGCTGTGTCCTTTCCAATAAATTTGTCCAATGAAATTGTGTCTTTTTTTCTGTTAGCGGCCCCTGAAGAACTTATTTTTTACGGCCCTCGTAATTGCGGTCGAGTGGCCAAAACTTGTATAAGCACTTCTTTTGACATTATTAACATGGTGGAAGAAAAACAATTAACTTTTTTATCTGCCTCCATCAGAAAGTTTGCTTCTCAGTTTTGGTGAAATTGGCCCTTTAATTAACTGAAAGGCGAAAATCGGGTCCTTAAATTTGACTCTCACTTAGCGCGCTAATTTGTCCTTAAATGTGTTGTTTTTTTTATTGGGTTATTTTACGACGCTGTATCAACATCTAGGTTATTTAGCGTCTGAATGTAATGAAGGTGATATTGCCGGTGAAATGACTCCGGGGTCCAGCACCAAAAGTTACCCAGCATTTGCTCGTATTGGGTTGAGGGAAAACTCCTGAAAAAACCTCAACTAGGTAACTTGCCCCGACCGGGATTCGAACCCGGGCCACCTGGTTTCGCGGCCAGACGCGCTGACCGTTACTCCACAGGTGTGGACTAAATGTGTTGTGAAATGCAATTTTAGCTAAGTCTTACTTAAAACAATAATTTATGAACACTTAAATTTAAGTATGGATGGTGAAATTGGTTCTTAGCCCATTAATTTGTCGCGGATTTTCTTGGGAAAAAATATTGTAGGCTTAATAAAAATGGTATAAGAACACAAATACTGAAAAATGTCACCCAACCGCTTTGTCCCCCACTGTACACTCAAGATCTGCCGCATAGAAAATTCTAGATTCTTTTGAGAGGATCCAGATACGGCTGGATCGTTTGAAGTTCGTATCTGCTAGGGAACGTGTAAATATACCGCTCGCGAAATCAGATTAAACAGTAAATGTATACACACCGCCTCTGCGTTCACATCCTAAGACACACCTCGACGGAGCAAAGCTTTGTTAAGTTCCTCTGATCGCTATATTGTGGGGTCGGTTTTATTAGCATGATGAATGTGACGATCCAGTTTCCTGCCTTATACAATGGAGACGGAGTATATTTCCACTAATAATTCAATGAGTGTCTTCCAACACAATGCTCCTACAAAAAACCTGGGAGCTCATATCTCCATGATATTGTGTACACTACAGGTCATGCGTCAGGAGGTATCCCAGTCGAAAAGTTGTGTGGCCAGTTCAGGCCGGTAGCTAACAGCTCGTAATAGGAGTCGTGTATCCCCGTGCTTGTAAAGAAGATGTCAAGGGATCTGCTCAACCAACATTGCTTCTTGTCTTCCATCCTCTAACTACAGGGCGTTTCAAATTTGCATTCAGATTTCGCTTCACACGCGTGTACAAGAATTCCAAGCATTTTCTTCAACCGCAACGGCATAATAAGCATTTTTATACCGTCCACGTGGTAAAACTATGTTTAAACGTTACAGATTATCCATGTAGCATTAGGGGGAATCTTAATGGCCTTTACAAGCAATGATAAATTAACAGATTTCATGTTCCTTTTTCCTTTTTCCCAGCAACAATTAGTCACAGACCTCTGATATTATTATGAGTGGTGTTTTGTTATACGTTGTCTATCTATCTATCTATCTATCTATCTATCTATCTATCTATCTATCTATCTATCTATCTATCTATCTATCTATCTATCTATCTATCTATCTATCTATCTATCTATCTATCTATCTATCTATCTATCTATCTATCTATCTATCTATCTACCTATCCATCCATCCATCCATCCACCTATTTATTTATTCATTTATTTATTTATACAATTTATTGAATCCTATTTTGCCCGAAAGTACATTAGGGTTATAGTTATAGACTGCTAGTTTATATTATAATAAGAATTCATTTGATATGGATAACCCAGTTTATGCTACTTAAAAGTAAAACAGTGGAAGCTCTGAAGTTCGACAGAAAACAAGTTCGACATCCTATAGTTCGACTGCTTACGTAGGAGAATTAGACACGCCTCTACAGGGCATTAAGAAATGGGTTTGACATTTGAATGGGAATTGGTTCTGTCTTGTAGTGATTTTATTTTTATTTTTTTATTTTAGTAGGTTATTTTACGACGCTATATCAACATCCTAGGTTATTTAGCGTCTGAATGAGCTGAAGGTAATAATGCCGGTGAAATGAATCCGGGGTCCAGCACCGAAAGTTACACAGCATTTGTTCATATTGAGTTGAGGGGAAAGCCCCGGAAAAACCTCAACCAGGTAACTTGCCCCGACCGGGAATCGAACTCGGGCCACCTGGTTTCGCGGCCAGACGCGCTAACCGTTACTCCACAGGTGTAGACTCTTGTAGTGATACCTTTGTTAAAGGAAAACAGAATACTTTATTGATTAAGGCATCCATATTTAATCACTGATTTTAAATTAATGAACTGTACTTTTTCTGTTTGAGAATTGTGCCTTTTGTGAGACGGAACTGTCGAAACCCACTATAGTACTAGAAGCGCATACACAAGTCTCGGGGGGGGGCAAGGAAATGCAAGTACAGTACTGTATTCGTTGATGGATAACCAATAACAATTTGTATCCATTTCACCTGCCACACCCACTACCCTTATGAGACTGAACTTTCAATTCTGTTCAGTCAAACTTAGGAGAGTCTACTGTTCTTATATTTACTACATTTGAATTAGTCACAAGTTCTTAAATATATTACGTATCAAATTACAAAACTGTTTTAGCAACATGTTTTCCTGAACACATTTAATAATGGTTTGTCATATATTAGGCCTACATTACAAAAGTGTAAATATCCGATCAAAAGAAATCTTCTGTTTCCGAATACTGGACCACGAAACAAAAGCTGGTCCACAGTTTGTTCTTCCTCACAGACACGTAAGTAGCCATTTTCCTCAATTTAAATCGTTCTAAATAAGAGTCAAATTTTCCATGACCCGAGAAGAATTGCGTTAATATAAAATCCGGTATAATTTTGTTGCTGTTTAAGCGGGTGTCGACCCTAGGAAAAAAGATTTCTTCCGTGACTGAATCTTTTGTACTGCATAACCACTGATTGTTCCATCTATTCGTTATGTGCTCATTTACTTTCTTTTTCGCATATGAATAAGAGCATATACTATAGCTGAAATTGGAGTTTGAAACTGCAGCACTTTTTATTATAACTCAAGGAATTAATTGCAATAATAACTTGGGAGACAATTTTTTTTACATGTATGGCCAATATTTGCTTTATTTTTCAACTATTAAAAATGTTAATGTTATAAAATTATATAAACTGGTTAAGAAAATATATTGAAAAAAGTTATAAAATTATGCCCAATAGTTTTAGAAAAAATACACTTCACTTCAAGAAACAAATATCATTAATTTCAGACGGTTTGTCTTTGTGATATTCCAAACAGTGAAGTTTAATGAAATTTTACTCGTTTTTGCTCCCTTTTCGAGATAAAATAATTTTCTATGAAACGTTTTATAGCGTATTTTTGTAAGCAATTGATTTAATTCCCAATATGCTCAGTAAATTTAAGGGATTGTGATAATAAAACGACTGAAAGAATTTCAGTTTTTTCCTTTAAACGTCCAGAAATTTGACAAAAACAAATGTAAAATTTTAAAATTCCTTTTTCAGAACGAAAAGTTGAATTTATTCAGATCAAATTTATACACATTTAAAGGGAAAAAAATTAAATCGTTTATTATCAAGATACCCTGTCTCTTAAATTGACTGAGTATATTGAGAATTACTTCAATAGCTTCTTTCCTATAACACGCTATGAAATGTTTCGTATAAAACAATTTTATTTCGAAAAGGAATTAAAAAACGAGCAAAATTGTATTAAACCTTTTTGTTTGAAATATCTCAAAGAACAACTCCTTGAAATTAGTGACATTATTTACGGTTCATCCTGTATATTTCTCATGACTAGTTATGATTATTTTCCTCCCCCCTGTGGCTGTACATGGAACAAGTTACCGTGTGTATTTTTAATAAATAAATCTCTATTTCAAAATACCCTGCCTCTTAAATTGACTGAGCATATTGAGAATTAATTCAATAGCTTTCCTAGAATACGTTATGAAATGTTTCGTATAATAAAATTTATTTCGAAAAGGAATTAAAAAAACGAGCAAAATTGTATTAAAGCTTTTCGTTTGAAATATCTCAAAGAACAACCCCTTGAAATTAGTGACATTATTTACGGTTCATCCTGTATATTTCTCATGACTAGTGATGATCATTTTCCTCCACCCTGTGGTTGTACATGAATCAAGTTACCGTGTGTATTTTTAATAAATAAACCTCTATTTCAAAATACCCTGTATCTTAAATTGACTGAGCAATATTGAGAATTAATTCAATAGCTTTCCTAGAATACGCTATTAAATGTTTCGTATAAAAAATTTATTTCGAAATAGTACATTATGCAACGAGCCTATAATGATAGTAATTAAGATGCAAGTATGTTTGTTTATGAAACGAGCGCAAGCGAGTTTCATCATTTTCATACGAGCGTCTTAATTACCATTATAGGCAAGTTTCATACGACTTTTTTATGCTCGACCATATTTCTAACTTGAAATTATTCAGAAATATTCATTTTATTTGTATCTGACAGAAGATCGGAAGTGACCTTGTTCATAGCTCGAAATTGTGAGATGTGCGCAAACGCGAAAGTATTGATTTTTTCCGATGTCATTGACCTTGATGTAATGCAGAGAATGTATAACCTGGAAATTGATTTAGAATTGAAAAACGAGATGACAAATTGAATTTATTTGAATATTATTTATAATTAACGCTAATTATTATAGTAACAGAACATAACCTTCTGCGACAGTATTGGATTTCCAGCCTCCGTGACGTTTCCCTCGTCTTGCGATTGCATATCCGAGAATAATCGAAAAGCTGAACTTTAATGAACAGGTGTACTTTAATGACATGCATTAAAGGACTGCTACCAGGTGTATAATTACTACATTTCGGCATGGTCGAGCATAAAGGAATTTAAAAAACGAGCAAAATTATATTAAAACTTTTTCTTTCAAATATCTCAAAGAACGACCACTTGAAATTTGGGACATTTTTTACGGTTCATCCTGTATATTTCTCATGACTAGTGATGATTATTTTCCTCCCCCCTGTGGCTCTACGTGGAACAAGTTACCGTGTGTATTTTTAATAAAAAAACTCTATTTCTAAATATATTAAAGTATGGTAATGGGCCGCCTTCTTCTATCAGTGTTGTTAGATGAGTCACCGATACTTCACAAATGTTATTTTCCTGTGAAGATTTCACGCCACACCTGTTCTTCGAGTCAAGGAAAATTGCGACATAATAAGAATAAGGTACTCAGGAACTAAAGCAGTCTATTTCCAAACAGCGATGCTACCATTCACTGTGGGAATTCTTTGAGAGGAGCCCCAAATATGTCGCAGCAGAGCTGGAATGAATGCATCTCCCTAGGTCAGTCCCATAAGTTATTTCAGTATTGTTATCAGAAAGAGGAACCTTAAGCCGGAGTTATTTATGTGAGAAGGAATAACGACCACCAGACCACCCACATCAATATCCGATGCAAATAGACACATCCGAACCTTCCGAGACGAAGCAGTGTGAAGATAATCTCTGGAACACAATGGCGCGGATGAAACGAAGCCCTTTTTATCTTTTAATTTAAATCATCTAGTGATACTGGCTTTCGTTCCGGAATATCCAATAGCACTTCACTGTGTCAAGTCATGATTTAGTAAGGTGATAGATTTTCACATTAGTAAGAGAAATTCTACCTCCGAAAATTTATGAGAATAACGCTAAATAACCTCGTAGTTGATACAGCGTCGTTATTTAACCTAGACTATACGGGTAATTCCATCTCAAATCGACCGAAATATAGAGAAAATTGACCTTGCAAATTTTAAATACAATGAAACTTCTTCTGTCCGTTGACAACTGTGATACAAAGCTTTGTGCAAAGTTTGAGGCATCAGAACTTCATAGTGTTTAAATTAAAAATATTTAAATTTATCGTATTTTCATCAAATTAGCAACTTTAAACTGTTGTGGCACCGAAACTCTTTCACCCAATGATCAAAATCATGGCTTATTTTGTTACTGAGAAGTTAAAGTTTATATTGACATGTAAACAGTTTTTCTTACTTTTTATGAAAATGGAGAAATATAGATTTTTCTTCATTAAGACGCCTTTGGCCACGAAAAAATATTTTTAAAATATACGGTTAGATTCCGCATTGAAAGTACAAATAAACACATATTTTTTACTGGTGCACCGTTGATAAGAAAGTATTGAAAATATCAAATAAAGAAAATAAATAGTACGCGCATGAGCTAACCAGCTGACTGTGAGGCGGGATCTAGCCGAGGGAAGCAAGGCCAGGAGACAAACACGTCATGTTTCGTCTAGTAGCGCATTGCTGGGCTAGCTTTATCACAGGTTTTCATAAACACAGGAGTAAAATGACGCCCAACACTCGCTTATCTTCATCTCTCGGGCAGTGCGAGCGGTACTGCGCCGTTCAAGTCCAGGCGTATGAAAATAATCTATTTAATACCCTCGAAACTTATTGCCGTACCACTAACCAAACAATGCCGAATCCCTCTTAATAATGCAAGGTTTTTTCTCAATATTTTTTTACATTTTTACAAATGGGCAAAAAGCCTATAATTAAGTAAAATCAGATTATCTCTCTCTCTCTGTACACAATAAAAATAAGGATTGCGTCTTATCACAACCTACCAAATGTCAGCTTCAAAATGAGCTCTCGTTCAATGTTCTGCAGTAAATGGTTCCAGAGTTCTGAGCGCTGAAAGAGGCTTGTTTTTATAAAATACGCTAAATTTGTCGCTCAATAGTACGAAAACCGTTTGACTTTCCATAGTATATTTTTGAAAATGCACTTTCCTCAGCACCTTCTATAAATAGGAAAAAATTAGAGTATTAAAAATGCGAGGTTTTTTACTGATCGATTTCATATGGAATAGCCCATACGCACCCGAAACAGAGGTACTTCTTTCTTTATCTTTCCTTACGAAGGAAAACGAGCCATATCCAACGCTTCGGTTGGGTTCGATCACGCGAAATCCACTGACAAGACTGGTACCCACACTACATAACCAAGAAAGACGTCGTGAATGTCATGAAGAGCGCTTTTTTGTAGGCCTACCATTAATTTTAATAACACGAATCGTACATGAATCGTAAAGTAATTTATTTCCAGGAAAAGAAGGTAACTTACGCTATTTTCGTCCGACTTGACTTTCTTATCTACAGAGGAAATACATAATAGTACTGCTTTAAAATTCATATGCTGTGCCTGTAGATTTTAAGCGACGCCTTCTCAAACTGAAACGAGAAACAAGTTACGAGTTTGGAGCGGTAATTTCCTACCTCTATGTTAAAGTTTGATGTATGTATTCACCACCCAACGTAATTTTATGCAATGTCACTACTCCAACACATAACAACATAGTTAATTGTTGCCTTTCGTCTGTCACGTATTAACTTGTATTTATATTTCCTGCTCTTTTATGAACCCCGACGAAGAAGCAGATGTTCCGTCGACAACAAAGCCAGAAACCCTTTCACACACGACAACACTGCATTACTCCATACGTTTTCTTGGAGGGCTATATGCTTTTGTCCATATCCTGCATGTATAAAATAGTACTCTGGAAGAAAGAGCCAAGAAAAGCATCCTACAATTGAGTTTAGTGTCTGGTGTTTAATCCAAAAGATTTGGATTTTTGTATAAATAAACTATGCTATTAAATGACACACTCATACCTTCTACACAATTGATGAATTGTTTATGCCTGTGAATTGAAATATTCTACTTAAATGACATGTACAATTTTATATAGCTCAACTAAAATATGTTTTTATATTGACTTAATCTGTTTACTATGTATTGTATTTTTTTGTTTAGCATAACTGATGAATTGTATGTACTGTAAATTGAATAGTATACTGTATAGGTCAACTGATGAATTGTTTAAGCTTATAAATTGAATTAATCTACTTCATATGAATTGTATAGCTTAACGAAAATAAGTTTGTAAATTGAACTAATTTGATTGTATATGTTTTTATAGTTTGGCTGATGAATTATATATGTTCTTAAAATGATTACTAGTCTGTGTAGCTCTACTGATGAATTGTATATAGACCTACTGTAAATTGAATGGTAATATGTATAGCTCAACTGATGAATTGTTTATGATTGTAAATTGAATTAATCTACTTGATATTAATTGCACAAATTTGTATAGCTTAATGAAAGTATGCTACTTTGTATTATATACATTTGTATAGTTTTGGCCGATGAATTGTATATGCTTTAAATTGAATAGTAATCTATATAGCTCTACTGATAAATTGTTTGTGTTTGTAATTTGAAGTAGTTTGCATGATATGTATTATCAATTTCTGTATATCACAACTGGTTGAATTGTTTATGCCTTAAATTTAATTAACTTGTTTTGTATTATACATATAGCTAAAACTTATGAATGATCGTTTGCGTTTGTAAATTTACTAATCTGATTGGCTATGTATTGTATACTTTTAGTAGAGCCATCGATGTAGCTCAGTCGGCAGACTCGCTGGGCTGCTGATCCGGAGCTGCGTTCGGGCTTGGGTTGGATCCCCCTTTGGTCTTTGGTTTCTTCCGAGGTTTTCCCCAGCCGTGGGACTGAAGCCGGATGGTCTATGGCGAATCTATGGCGAGTCCTTGGCATCAACACCTTTGATTTGATTACCTGGTTGGGTTTTTCCGAGGTTTCCCCCACCAAAAGGCAAATGCCGGGTAATATTTTGGCGAATCCTCTGACCTCATCTCATCTCACTACATCTCGCCAAAATGTAAAAAAAAGAAAAAAAAATGTAAAAAAATGCACAAAATTGCACAAAATTGTAAAAAATGTAGAAAATTACTAAATTATAAAACTATAAAAATTTGTAAAAATTGTAATTGTAATATTGTAAAATGTTGACTTGTTCCACATCTTAAAGCTTCATTGCTCATGTAAGATCTATGGAATAAAATAAATGAATGAATGAATGAATGAATGAATGAATGAATGAATGAATGAATGAATGAATGAATGAATGAATTTCTCTCCTATAGTGTATACATCCAGTAAAGGGTGGTTCACAATAAGCCGGGAACGGAAACGACAACGAGAACGGAAATAATGTTAAAATAAATGTATTGAAATGTAAGCATTTACAACAGTTAATTGTGAATGCTCACATTTAAATACATTTATTTTAACAATATTTCCGTTCTCGTTCTTGTTGTCGTTTCCGTTCCAGGTTTATTGTGAACCAGCCTTAAAATCTTTGTTTTGGGTCAGTTTAAGTCAAGGGGAATATTATAAATTACGCAAAATCCAGAACATCGTATAATAATAAGATTCGAATGTAAGAAAATTTTCGAATGACTAGAAATCAGTTCAAAAAACTACAGACAGCTGGAAGCACTTCATGATTCTAGTCCACATGTGTTTTGATCAATATAAAGAGTGTAGAATTTTAATTTTTAATATAAACGATCTATATACACATACAGTACTACGAATTTCTCTTCAACAATGAGATTGAAATGTTTTAGTTATTAATTTCTTATGCAGAGTGTAACAAAAGTTTCTGGTACAGTGACAATTTTAGTTTTTTTTTTTTTTTTTTTCAAATATTTGATGGTAAATATCACATTTTCAGCCAAATTATTAGTAAAGGATTGCATCACACTACAATCAAGTAGTACCAATGCCTACACGATAAAATTTGGTCATGATTCCTGACAAAATGGAAACCAAACAGGAGAATAATTTTAACATACTGTTACAGAAACTTTTGTTACACTCTGTATTATACATGATTATTAAAACATCTTGCAATTTCAGTTTTTGTTTTGTTATGATTTACCTCAACTTTTTATAAATCTTACTTTCTCTTCAAGAGAGTAGTTCCACAGTCTAGTACATACTTGCACAAACAGCGCTCAACGAGCGCGCGCGCTCCTTCGGAGCGGGAGAGCTATTTTTACCGCTCGCCGAAACGGAGAGGAAGATACGTCAGAATGACATAGACTTGCTATAGTAGAGGAGAAGGAAACGACCACTCAGCTATCTAGTGGAGTGCAGTGTGTATTCTCAGTAACTGTTTCATGTTGCTTACCTACTGCTACAGTACAGTATGAAGGAATCTAAAAGAATGATCATCAGGCAAATTCTTTCAATGTTCCATGGGAAAATGTTTTTTTCATAGCTGCTGGAGTAAATTCTCAGTGCCTTATCTGCCACAACATTTTGAAAGGTAGAAAGAAACGTAACATAATGCGTCATTACGAGTCCAGACATAAAGATACTTAGGATTGTTAGTTGCTGAAGAGCGCAGTGAAAAGGTTCAGGACTTGAAAGCTGCATTATTACCCGAGGTAGGTACAGTCCGTATTTATTTTTTAAGAATTTGAAATACATTGTCTTATCAGAGGTACTTTCTTAATTACTTCTATGCCCGAGGTTGCGGGTTCGATTCCGGGCCAGGTCGATTGCATTTAAGTGTGCTTAAATGCGACAGGCTCATGTCAGTAGATTTACTGGCATGTAAAAGAACTCCTGCGGGACAAAATTCCGGCACACGGGCGACGTTGATATAACCTCGGCAGTTACTAGCGGCGTTAAATAAAACATAATATTTAACATTTAACGATTTACAGCTCGAACTTACTGATCATCAATGTGACCTAAGGGCTAAAGATCGTTTGAATAATACTACTAGCCTGGTTGAGTTTTACAAGACTAAACATTAGCAATAATATCCACGACTACACAGGCTGGCTGTGAAAATGATTGCTATGTTTGGCTCAGCATTTATATTTATGAGCAACTGTTTTCTATAATCAACTTTAATAAAGGCAGACATCGAACATCTGTAACTGATGTTTCATTACGATCAGTAGGCTACTGTTCCTTTCAGCTGCCAACGAAAAGTATTGGGAATAAATTTGAATAAGGAATAAAAAATGTTTCCTTCCAGGTAGGAGTCGAACCATGAAAGTCTTAGTTACCAGTCTATCGTGCTCTGGAGTGAACAAGGCTCTGAAATCAGCTACAAGGGTCGGTCCGGTTTTTTTTACCAATACTGTACATCAGTTGCAGGAAGGTCAATGAAGTCATTGCTACGCTCCCTTCGTACGCCAACAGGAATGACGTCTTGTCGCTGTTTAACGACCGAAAATTCGCTGTCTAATGATAACATAATATTAGAGAAATAGAAATTACTGTACATGTACTGGAGTTAGTAATTCACACGTAAGAATACTCTCCATTAAAAAAAAACACTCCTTTCAAAGTTATAGCACAATCTAGTTATACAGTCACGGAGCTTGAGTTGAGGTTGCTAGGAACAATAGACTGTGCAGGTACTATGCTTGTGTTCATTTCATTTTTAAAAGCCGTCGCTATGATCATGTCTTCGAGTATTTCTTTCAATTATCTTGGCTTCGTTTACGGGAGAGACGTTCAGTTCATTCACTCTATTTGCTGTATCAGATTTTAAATAATTCCACACCTATTTACCTAGTTTCTCGCTTCACACTTTTAGCATCCTACCACAACCGTGATACACGTTCACAGCATAACCTTGTTCTATCAATTCCATTCCATCAAACGTCTCTCTACTCTGCTTCCTTCACAATACACACAGCTCGTTCCTGGAATTCCTTGTCACAGGAAGTCAGGAGCAGTCGGAGTCTAAAATCTTTTAAGTACACTCTACTTAGAAATGTTTTTAATGAACAGAACTAGACTCTTGCGGAAGTTTCTAAATAGTCTTAAATGAACAAGTTGTTATTTTTTTCTTCTCTCTCTTCTTTTTTTTCTTGTCTTTTTTATTATCTTTATATATTACTTAATCATTTGCATTTGTATGCCATTTAGTACGACTTTGCTAATCAACATTTTATGTCTTGTAACCCACATGTATTCTCCTATTAGTATATTAACTGTATGCTATATCTCAAGTGAATTAATCGTCAAATTTATCTAGAGCATTTTAGGTCTTATAAATTGTGTCTTTGTGTGTGTGTGTGTGTGAGTGTGTATATTCCCCTTATGTTATGTAACTGATTTTGATTATGTGTAACTTTGTACTTTATTTTATATATTATGTAACCGATCTTGACTATTAGTAATTTTATATTATGTAACTGATCTTGACTATTGTAATTTTCTGCTATATTTTTGTAATTTCTAAGGTATTTTCTTTTGTGTTGTTTTGTAATATAATTTTGTATTTCATGTACAGAGTGTTCCGCTTATAAGTATAACAAAAGAAATAGCTATAACTTCTGAATTAATACAAGTATATAGTTGAAACCAACTGCTACAAAGAATGAAAACTGGGAATTTTTGTTACCTTATGTTCCATAAACCTCAACATGGCTTCCATTGGTGGCACGGGAAATATCCAACCGGTATTCAACCTCGACCCAAGTGTTATGAAGCATCTGTGGTGTAACATTGTTGACAGCAGCATAAATTCTTTCTTGTAAGTCTGCCAAATCACGTACTGGCGTCCTGTAGACCTGGTCCTTAACAAACCCCCACAGGAAAAAATCAGGTGGTGTTAGATCTGGTGATCTGGCAGGCCATGTGATGTACGGTGATCCTCTTCCGATCCATCTTGCAGGGAATTGTTCGTCTAAGAATGTGCGAACCATGTTGGCAAAGTGTGGTGGAGCCCCATCTTGCTGGAAAATTGCTCCATCTGGGAGTTGTGGCACAGCATACAGTTGCAACATATCCAGGTACGTGTTTGCAGTGACTGTCTTTTCAGCAAAGAAACAGGGACCAATGATTCTGTCACGCATGATCCCACACCAAACATTCCATTTAGGGGAATCCCGTTGGTGTTCAATTACGACACTTGGATTTTCCGACCCCCAGATGCGACAATTGTGTCGGTTTACTTTTCCACTGACGTGGAAGGTTGCCTCATCTGAGAAACAGACTCGAGTTAGAAATGTGTCGTCATCGTCCACTTTATCCAACATTGTTTCTGCAAAGCGTTTTCGTTCCAGTTTATCATTCGGCGTAATCATCTGATGAAGTTGCAGCTTGTACGCTCGCAAACGCAATCTTTTATGGAGCACTGTATGCACTGTTGTTGGTGGGATGTTCAACTGCACACTAGCCTGTCGAATGGATTTCCGCGGGCTTCTCTGAAATGCCTCGCGAATGCGTTCGACATTTTCGTCAGACACTTTACGCTTGGAATGTTTACCTGCATTAGACAACAAACTTCCTGTTTCTCTGAGCTGCCTATCCCATTTCATTATTGAGACGTACGTCGGTACAGCTTCCCTCGGTCTAAGATTGTACTGACGGCGAAACAAGCGCTGTACACGAATTATGGATCTATGTTCTGCTAATGACAGCACACAAAAGGCTTTCTGCTGTGGCGTCCACATGCTGACTGACTAAAGATACGATACGAATTCTCTTATTTAATGATCTGCGCATGCGTGAGTCTTCTAAAAATAAGTAACAACAATGGATTAAAACTTCCCAATTTCCTCTTTACAATGGTACCAATCTTAACCCATTTGCATGCATTGTTATGAAATTATAACTATTTCTTTTATTATACTTATAAGCGGAACACGGTGTATATTATTGAAACCTGGTTGAGTGGAAGAGAAGGACTCATGGCCTTAACTCTGCCAGGCAAAATAAACCTACTACTACTATTATTTCGCATTGTCTGTAATCAGGCGATAGTAGCGATCTTAGTGGTTAGTAACTATCTATGGATGCATATTTACTACATATTGAGCTTCGTGACTGCATATACTAGACTGTGGTTCTATTGTATATGCATAGGTATATGAGGTAGATTGTATTTCGTCTATTGGTATGCCGGTAAAGAAGACGCCACACTTCGAAATGCTTTGGAAATACTGAAACCTCATAGAGAGGCGCGCGCCATACAGACGGGAAGATCAAGAAACGTCTGAAGTTCAGTTGAGTGGGGAGGAAAGCGGAAGAGGCACGTAACATATTGCTACAGAAGCAGCTTGTGAATAAGGCAAAAAACTGGCTTTGATTCGCGTGACCACAGATCCGTTCATTGATTGATCAATTGGGTTGATTATAATTTAAGACTTTTACGGTGTTAACATCTTGAGGGATATTTTCGGTTTCTGCTGCGTATAATTACCAAACAATTCGACGACGTGAGGTCTATTCCACAAAGGTATTGTTTGTACATTACAAGTAAATTCTCTAGTAAATAGTACAGATACTAGTGTTTCTGTTCCACAAAAAGTTTTCTACAATTGTACTTTACAACTCCGTACTTACAAATTACCAGTGAAGTTTTATGACTGCGTTCCACAAAAGTACTAGTATTTGTAACTTACTAGTGAATTCTCAAGTATTCTCTACCAATGAAATGAGACTAATACCTACATATCGTCGTTGATTTCATGAAACCTCCTATGTGACAGTATAGAAAATAATTTTTGAGGAAGGGAAAAGTAATTAAATATCAATAGGCCTACACTGATCCTCGATGATGTCATTTATTTTTTTTACTTGGTTATTTAACGACGCTGTATCAACTACGAGGTTATTTAGCGTCGAGATGTAATTTATTTTCATTTTATTGGGTTATTTTACGACGCTCTATCAACATCTAGGTTATTTAGCGTATGAATGAAATGAAGGTGATAATGCCGGTGAAATGAGTCCGGGGTCCAGCACCGAAAGTTACCCAGCATTTGCTCGTATTGGGTTGAGGGAAAACCCCGGAAAAAACCTCAACCAGGTAACTTGCCCCGGCCGGGTTTCGAACCCGGGCCACCTGGTTTCGCGGCCAGACGCGCTAACAGTTACGCCTACTCCACAGGTGTGGACGATGTCATTTATGTTCATCATATTCACCAACGTTTTCTACGGAATTACTTCATATCCTTATGTGGGCCCATTGATTTTCAATTAAATTTTTCTTCCTCCTGAAAAATTATTTTCCGTTCTCATATAGGACGTTTCATACAATTAATGACGATATACTAGTGCTATTAAATATATTTATTTAATAATATTGAGATATATCTTGGTAAATATATGGCATATAATATATTTTCTTCCTTCCATTTCCTTCAGAAGAAGCTATTTCTTCTCGTCTGACACTATTTCAATAATTCTGTAGTGTTTGCAATGTCGTAAAAATTAAGTTTTACGAATGGAGATTGTTATTAGCGCCATCCGTTGACCAATATGGGAAACTGTCGCAGAGCATTATGCGGAGATCGCAGAAGAACACGATGGTAATAATAAAAGAACTAATCTACGAAATTCATAGAAATATTACAATACTGCGAATCTTTGCTGTATATTCCACCTTAAAATATGACGTAACGACTAAGGAGACAAACATAATATAATTCCGCGAATGAAATACAGAATCATGTTTATACATCTTGATTACACAACTTTTAACACTGTATCACTTCGGAATATGTATGATAAGACTTTCTTGTGTCCACTTCACACCACACGAACACACCCACACAGGAAACAAAACAAGAGGCGCCAAGACCAGCAACGAACAGTTCTGAAGATGACCCATAATAGGTCGAAACATGTAAATAAGTTTCGTTAGAATTTAACACAAGAAAGTCTTATCATACATATTCCGAAAAATCATGTTATGACGCATTATTTTTATTGTTATGATGCCACTTGTAGAACACTTTAATTGTTTCGTAGAACAGAAAGATACATCTCCATACTTTACAACAGCCGTGGCGAAAATGTAACTCACGAGCACATTGTGGCTCGCAATGATAGCTGTGCATGTCTCTTGCTCCTCCAACCCCCACCCTCTCATTCACTGGAGTCAAACTCCGTTCCATTTGTATTTGAAGGGTACACGAGAAAAACGAACAATGTCACAATTCCTTCAACGGTGATGTCGTTATCTAATTGACTGTATTAATAATAATAATAATAATAATAATAATAATAATAATAATAATTTATTTTAGCTGGCAGAGTTAAGGCCGTAAGGCCTTCTCTTCCACTCAACCAGCAAAAAGAGTATATACATATGCATGAACTTACAAAGAATTCAACAATTTGATTTAGATTAGAGTTGCATGTATACAAGAGTTATTTACGAATTAAACAACAAAATACTATGAACTATTAATTAAACACTGAAATAAACTGTGTAGCAGAATTAAGCTAAAATACATAGAATGTTGTTAATATATTTCAAATAATATTAGATAATAGAAAGAGATTATTATTAGACAATTTTGAAAGTACAGCACTATCAGGATGATGTCTGAAAGAAAGAAGTAACAATGTAGTCAGTGATAGTTTAAATCAGTATGATTGGAGTGAAATGCTAATAAGGTTATCTTTTAAGCTGTTCTTAAAGGTGTTTATTGTCTTGCAGCCCCTAATACTTTGTGACAAGGAATTCCATTGAGCGAGGTGGATACTGTAAAAGATGATGAATAACAAGATGTTCTATGAAGAGGTATACTTAGCGTGCCACAGATAAGTGATCTGGTATTTACGTCGTGGTTAGAGTATAGATAAGAGAAACGAGACGAAAGGTAATTTGGTGTTAAGGTGTGTATTGTATTACTACAAACTTTAGTGTTATTTTTACAAAAAGTGGCAAAGGAGAATTAAAACCACTGATACTTTCATCATTTCCTTCATTTCAAGCAGAAACACCAATAAATTTTGCAGTAATATATTGAAATAGATTACTATGTCACCCTTAAAGGAAATGTGACATTGTTCGTTTTTCCCGTGTACACTTCATTTGTCTCTGACCTGCGAGTGGAGTTTCGTCGCAATGTCCCTCTCGAAATCATGTAGGCCTACCTCTACAAAAACGAAAGTTTCAAGTAGGATTGGAGGACGCATTTTTTGCTGCCAATATGGTTAGAATATTAAATGTATGATTTGTTCAAAAGTATTACGAGGAAAACGGTTGTATAACATAAAACAGCATTATACTAATGTCACTGATGAAACATTAAAAGGTTAAGTATTATTATTATTATTATTGTTATTATTATTATTATTATTATTATTATTATTATTATTATTATTATTATTTCAATCCTTTTTCAGCAGATGTACGAATAATGCGGTTAGGTCTTCAATTTAAACTCACAGATTTACAATGTAATGTTACAATGGAAGCTAGATGTAAGGACTTGACAAATGTAGAAGCCATGTTCGCTAAAACTTACGTTTGTGAAAAATTATTCTCAACAACGAAAATAGTAAAAACCAAATTTAGATCACGACTGACAGACAAATACCTTCATGATCAACTACGACTGGCAGTAAATGACATAATTCCTAATTTTGAAACTCTGTCGCAGAGACATTCTGAAGACAGTTAATTTTAGGTTGTGATATATCCTATGTTTTCTTGTTCATTTCTTTCTTCGTTACACGTACTAAACATTAGTTTGTAACATTATACTCTATAAAATTATATTTAAGTGCTTGACGTAAGGAGAATGGAAGCGCGTTAATAAGTCAGACAGTTGCTTCACTTCCTCTTCGGGTGTCCGCATCTCTCCATATACTGTTTTCGCTGTAACAAAAATCCTAATGTAAATACAAGCACGTGGCGGCCAGACCCGTGATTGGCTCACAGTCGAAACACTCACACGACGCAAAAAAATATAGTCCGTATTTGGAAACTATCATCTTGTATTATTTGAAAATATAAAATTGAATTCTAGTTGTTAAATACAATGAAACATAACTTCACTCATATGTAAAACGCTATGTAAAAGAAAAGCTACTTTTATATTTTGTTATGTACTTCGAACGCGGATGAATACCAACAGTATTACCGACGTAGTCTGTTCTTGTAACGTCACTTGAGCTCGTAGTTGTTCACGTAAGCACGTGATACTGAAGTATGGCTTCTGCATCCTCGGTGTGTGTGTGGTTATTAAACATAAGAGTGGAAACCCTCTCAAAAGCTGAGAAAAACGAATAGTCTTAAATGTATATAATAAGTTATGTGAGTTTTAATAACAGTAATTATAAAGTAAATGTTTCCTAAGCAAATGAATGCATAGTAGTGAGGTTAGGCCTAGTTGACGAGTAACGGGAAATGTTTAACATGAAACAGAATGTACAACAGTAGGCGGGAACACGTACTGAGAATCTATGGCGCCAAACAGCGGCCAATGAAGCCTCATTTCAGTCACGTGCTATTGTTTATATTAGGATTTTTCTTACAGCGAAAATACAGGGACATCATTTTATTTTTACTAACATTTTTAATATTAACCTGGCTATACCTTTCTATTAACGATTGAAACAGGAAACACCGTTTGCTACCCTTTCCACGACGGAGTTCGATGATACTGGCGTAAAATACAAATCACTTTACTAGGTATAGGAGGGAAGAAAAGTAGTTCATCCATATATGTAAACTAGGAAATATCGCAATTTTGAGTTTGATAATTTTCATTAGGTTTTTGTTTAATCAAAATACAGTACTGTATTAACACTTAGTGTTTTACAAACGAATTGAGCTATCCATTCGGAAGTATTAATTATGCAGTGTATATTGTACTGTTACAGCACATTAGCGTACTATATAGAGAATGAAGTTAAATTGAAAAATAATTATAATATGGATATTTAAACACATTTTAGAAAATGGTGGCCGTTCATTTCGACACAGGCTTCAGTTGTTTTGTCCATATTATCGCACTATAGACTATTGTACCTAATTCCAATTACCAGTTTCGTCCTTCGTACGAGTAACTCATGTTGAAATAATTCTGTACCTACTCTATAAAAGAGTATCTTACGTACTGTAAATTCAATCTTCACTTCTGCCCGATCCGAAAAGATAAAATCACTCAGAAATGCTATCTACTGTCCGTTGAAGTGGTTTTGTCGCAGGGTTGTAGAAAGGGGGGGGGAATCACGTGACAGTTAATTACTTAAGGAGGCCCTTTTATTTAAGTTATTTTAAACACTTGAATAATATTACGTAGACGTCCAATTCCTAACAGAAATTAATGTTTTCAGAAAAGAGCTAAGATAGCCCAGCTACTAGACTTTACAAAGGGGCGAACAGAAGCAGGTGGGGGAAACCGGGATGCGACATAGGGAAACGGACGACAGTACCCGTACGAAAATATGATTCAATATTGAAAGCTCTTTCGTCACTGGAAAACGCGAACATATTTCTGAAACGTACTATACTCAGTAACTCAGTACTGCTTACGCGCCCTCGGCTCTGTGTCGTGAACTGTTGGAAGTTTACTAGTAGAAGGGGTGGGAGTGAAGTACATTCCAAAACTCAGGTACAATAAAAATTGAAGTAAAAATAAAATGATGTCCCTGTATTATACTGGGTGTTCAGTTCAAAGTGTGTCAAGGCTCGCTGTATATCGTCATGTGGCTAGCCGATGAGCCTAGAGAATTCAATCTTCCTACATCTCCGCAAAGGCGTAATACCTATATGCAAGAGAAGTTGCCTACGAAGTACGGCGTTCATTCTGAAGAGTACTTACCGATACGTACGGTAACGCCTGCAGTGGCAGGAATGTGAATTGTTTGGAAACACGTACTGAAGTGAGTTTTTTTCTTACTGTCGGGATATGGGGAGAGGGTTAAGACGATTACTTACGTACAGTATTTGTTGACATTAACTTCGACGGTCAACATGGACACGGAGCATTTGATTTGTATTGTGGAATGTTGCCGTACGCTACCGATGGTAACAAATACTCTGGGTACGACTTGCCCGCGCAAAACACAGTTCGAAAGAGGTTATGATAGCACATAGACCGTACAGACCGCCATCTGTTGCTACGACGTTCAAGTTATATCGCACACGTTCTTAGATTCAGATTGAACGCCTTGATTAATAGGCAACTTCTCGGACATAAGAGCTGAAACTCGCTTCAAATCGCTGACTCACCAACAGTGACGTCATGACACTTTGAAATGAACACCCAGTAGGTGCTATGGACGTTGCAGGTTACACAGTGGCTCGGCGCACGATTACATTTTCGCCACGGCTGCTTTACAACATCTTCCACCAGCAATTTGTAATGCACAACACCGTACCTTTGTGGAATAGCCCAAGAATAGGGAGGCAGAACTTAGGGAAACTAAAACTACCTCAAGATAATGGATTTGCTGCAAGTCTCGTTTTTCAGAAAACGCTGAAGTGTGTGCAAGTAGCTGGTATGTCGTGAAATATGAGCAACTAGTTTACACGAACAAAGACTAGACTTCCTGCAAAGGTCGTTCCATCATCCCGCGAACAAGAGGCTCCGTGTCGTGGAGGAACGCGTCAAGCTCTCGCGTGCAAGAGTGCAGAAATCCACAGCACTGTCCAGTAACCCCCATCGGGACATGCCATTCTTCCTTCAAATAACCCCGCATCCACCGCCGCCCCCATTTTACCCCTTCTTCTTTCAATCCCACAACGATAGAACGAGTCGGTTTCAGCTGCGTTCTCCACCCCCAGCGAACGTAAAAGAAAAGCAGAAGAAAAAAAAATAGAAGCGAATGAAGGGAAAGAAAAAATCACCCCTTTTTTTTCTCACACTCCAATCCAGCCTGACTTGAAACAAAAACTGAACAAAAATGGAGATGGGAACAACGCAGCTGCGGTATGGGTACGAGAGTATAGCACGCGCGAAGCTTATAGTGTTGCAAAGAAGGAAAATCGTTTGGAAGGAGGAGGGGATGAATGAGTGAAGGAGGGAAACTGAGAGCGAGAGAGGGAGGGAGACATGCGAACGAAATGGGAAAAATGTTTGAGACAGTAATAACGATGGGGAAAGCGGGAGGAGAGAGACGAAAAGGTGGCAAAGAAATGGATTAAGCAGCCGTGTGGGGTGGGAACACCCCTTTCCTCCCCCGCAGGCATCAGACTCTGCACCTAGCTACAAAAAAAATCAACTTACAAGACTTCTACCTATTTTTCATCAATCTATGACATTTTCATCCGTGAAAGTCAAAATATATATTAAGAAAAGAGATCTGCTAAGCCTCAAATCGATTGCTGGGATAATCGGTGAATTTTAATGGTAGTACGTCCAGTAATGGAATATGGTGCTGCATGTTGGGATCCTTACAGATTAGAACATATTAAGACACTGGAAAAGATTAAAAAATTGGCTCTCAAGTGTTGTCGGAAAAATTCACCATTAAAATGGGACACACTCACGGACAGGAGAACGCGAATTCGATTATGCGCACTGTTCAAAACATACAGACGTGAGCCTGCCTGGAGAGAAATAAAAAATAGGTTGCAGCCGCCAATTTACTCTTCAAGGAACGACCACTCATATAAATTGAGGGAAAGAAGACAGAGGACGGACACTGGAAAGTTTTCTTTTCTCAATCGTACTATCAGGGACTGGAATGCTTTACCTGCAGACTTACTAAAGGCTTTACCAACAACCAAAAACGTATTTAAAAATAGGCTTAAGGACTTTACTAATAGACCATAATTATACACAATATGTAAAGCATGTAAATGATATTTTGTTATTGAAGTGTTGTATCAGTGAAGAATTATGTTGTGTCAGTGAAGTTTGTGGTGTCAGTGAAGTGTGTTGTGTCAGTGAAACGTGTTCCTGTTAGGGAAGCTTTATAGTTTATAGTGGCAGTGCAAAGTATTTGAACAGTGAAATGTTTTTGAAGTGTTAGTAAAATCAGGATAGAATCAGTGAAATGTGTCGTAGTTCCAGTGCAGTGAGAGAGTTGACAGCGAAATGAGTGTAATGTGGAAAGGTACTTGTGCAGATATGAACATATCATACTCGTGGGTTTTAGTTCGAACTTAGATTTAAGATACAAATTAGATTTATTTTAAATGTTATTTTAAGTGATCGTGCTCCATTTAATTTTGGATATTCCGTATTATTATTATTATTATTATTATTATTATTATTATTATTATTATTATTATGTTATAAATTATTGTTAGTATTATTTATTGGTATTATTATTAAGTGTATTTTTAATTAACAAGTTTATTATTGTCATTATTGAGTGTAATTAGTTACCACTGCCACCGGGTATATACCCATTGCAGTGGGAATAAATACATACATACATATACTTGGATTTTTATACCATTCCTATCCACAAGATCGTATATAATTTCATTAATTCGTGTCAAATTATAATTACAATATTTATATCATCCACTTTATTTCTGTAAGACAGAACTCCTACAATTACAATTATACTGTATTACCCCAGGTCTGCCTTATTAGACAATTTTAATTACGTATGCTAAGTCGTATATGATTATGTCTCGTGACCAGAATATTGTACGAAATGGAAATACAGTACTAAAATTGGAAATTTATCCTTTGAAGACATGGAAAAATTCAAACATTTTGGAGCAACAGTAACATATATAAATGACACTGGGGGGGGGGAATTAAACGCAGAATAAATATGGGAAATGCCTGCTATTATTCGATTGAGAAGCTTTCGTCATCCAGTCTGCTATCAAGAAAACTTAAAATTAAAATTTATAAAACAATTATATTACCGGTTCTATATGGTTGTGAAAATTGGACTCTCACTTTGAGTGAGGAAGAGAGGTTAAGGGTGTTTGAGAATAAGGTACTTAGGAAAATATAAAGGTAAAAAAAGGTAAAGGTATCCCCGTAACATGCCATGAAGGCACTTGGGGGGGGCATGGAGGTAGAGCCCCATGCTTTCCATGACCTCGGCACTGGAATGAGGTGGTGTGGTCGGCACCACGCTCTGACCGCCTTTTACCCCCGGGAAAGACCCGGTACTCAATTTTACAGGAGGCTGATTGAACCTCGGGGCCGTTCTGAAAGTTTGGCAACGAGAAAAAATCCCGTCACCACCTGGGATCGAACCCCGGACCTTCCAGTCCGTAGCCAGCTGCTCTACCAACTGAGATACCCAGCCGCCAGGAAAATATATTGTTAATAATAATTTAAAATATTTGCGGCTAAGAGGGATGAAGTTATAGGAGAATGGAGAAAATTACACAACGCAAAACGGCACGCATTATATTCTTCACCTAACATAATGAGGAACATTAAATCCAGACTTTGAGATCAGAAGAAATCAAGCCGTTTCCCTTTGCTACATTTGTCAGTGGTTGTTACGTGTTGAATATAAAAGTTACAATATTATTTTTAATTTAAATTAAAATTTATTAATCAATAAAATTGTCTGCGTTCAGTTGTTCACAGCTACGTCATATTAGCAGCAAGTGCACGTAAATTACTTACAGTATAAGTTTGATAAGAATTTAAAGCTAGGTCTATATGTGAAAACTGAAAATGTACTGAAAAGTGAGGTAAATTTGACCATAAGATGAAAAAAAAAATCAATATCATTCCTGTCTACACCTGTATAGTAACGGTTAGCGCGTCTGGCCGCGAAACCAGGTGGCCCGGGTTCGATTCCCGGTCGGGGCAAGTTATCAGGTTGAGGTTTTTTTCCGGGGTTTTCCCTCAACCCAATATGAGCAAATGCTGGATAACTTTCGGTGTTGGACCCCGGACTCATTTCATCGGCATTATCACCTTCATCTCATTCAGATGCTAAATAACCTATGCTGTTGATAAAGCGTCGTAAAATAACCTACTAAAATATCATTCCTATTTGTTATTTAAACATAATAAAAGTAATTCGCTGTTGTTTATATAGGAAACTACTTCCTTCCTCTCTTTGCCGGCAATGTTTACGTCGCCTGTCAGACATTATGAAACAAAGTATATCTAATATAGTATATATACTGTGACGCAGGTATCTCTGAATTTCGTGTTAGATTTACATGCAGTTGTTCCCTTGTTTTCTCCATTTAGTTTTCACAAAGCAATCACGAGATCACTAATCTGGCAACATGGCTTTGTTCTACAAAGTGGTTCATAAAACTGGAATTTTATACTTCTCCTATGTCTTTTTTCTAAACTTTTCTTTGGAAGGAAGTCCAAGTTCAGCTTTTTATGTTATTTAAAATATATTTTTCAAATCTACACGTACATATGTAGAATTTATGGCGTAAGTAAATGTACATGAATAAGCATGCTTTTTCTTTGGAAAAATAACATATTTCAATATAACGAAATTTCATTACAACGAAGTTTCTACGATTTCGTTATACTGGTATTTTACTGAAGGGAATTTTTCTAGCAGGGGCGAAAGAAAATATTAGTAATTTGTGATATCAATGCAAATGTACCAATTTTTATTATAATGTAATTACTTTATTTAAGAAATGTGAACATCTGTTAATCCGGAATTTAGCTAAACCTGAAAATTCTCAGCCTCAATTTATAGGGATTAACTCGCATATAGAGGCGCTATAGAAAGAATAGAGGTATCGCTTATTACTCGTTTAGTGGTCACGAAAGTTTAAATCACACACACTGAAAAAAAAGAAACAAACAAATTAAACGACCTGTTTAATTTAACGTTCTTGAATATTAATATCACTTATAGTACAACATTAGGGCGGCCGGATAGCTCAGCTGGCTACGGACTGGAAGGTCCGGGGTTCGATCCCAGGTGGTGACGGGATTTTTTCTCGTTGCCAAACTTTCAGAACGGCCCCGAGGTTCACTCAGCCTCCTATAAAATTGAGTACCGGGTCTTTCCCGGGGGTAAAAGGCGGTCAGAGCGTGGTGCCGACCACACCACCTCATTCTAGTGCCGAGGTCATGGAAAGCATGGGGCTCTACCTCCATGCCCCCCAAGTGCCTTCATGGCATGTTACGGGGATACCTTTACCTTTTACCATAGTAGAACATTAGACATGACCAGGCTTCGGTCCTGGGCACAGAAACGCATTAAGTTCAGAACGCACAGACGATAGTGTTGTGTTGGTCGAGTGGAGTGGGAGATGTAGCGCGCCGTTACTTCATGTCTCAACATGTAAACAATCCGTCACAGTACGGCACAAAATATATTTCACCCTGTACAGATGCAGTATATACAGTACATTCCTAGTGTAGACAATAAATGTCTACCATTAAAGTATTAAAGTGAGTTGTAACCTTGAATCAGGTGTCCCTACGCCGAAGCCGTACCGCAGCCAAGCAGCAATACACACAACGGTAATGCACATTACGGTCCAACCTGTGCTGCTGCAGTCGGGTGACTGCACACGGGTCATGACGTCATTTATACTCCGTATAGGGCCTACTCTAAACCTCATACTGGTTACTCTGTGTCCTTACGCCGAAGCCTGGTCATGACGTGCTTGTATTGTCGGACCATCGGATCTGTGCCCCTTCAGCGCTGTCGTCGTTCTTAAAGCCTGTATTCACTTCATTCCACCCGCTTTCCTCCCGCCACGTCAAACAGCAGGCCACGAACCTTGTCGAATAGGGATGTTGCCAAACTTACGTCAAACGCTGTCATAAATAACTGGTCCTCCATGCTACAGTATAATTTTTTAAAATCAAAATACATCTTGTATTTCTACATTTTTTAAACCTAAATCCCACGTCTCGAATCACTTTCCGTAGCGTTTCTCTCCAACCTTGAAAATTATTGCTTCTCTCACAACCTTCAGTAATTTCTTCAATGTCGAAGCTTCTTTCTGCACGGTATAACATTCCACGGTATAACATTCTTGTATCTTTCTTCTTAAGATACATCGGTTCTTATCATCTACAAGAATTGAAGGTTCCCTTGCTCGATTCTTCCCTGGTGATTCTAGCTTTTCATCTCCTGCACAGACTCCCTCTCTTCTGATTTTCTTTATTAGGCGCTCTGACCTGCCTATATAAATTAGGTACATAACATGTATTAGTATTAGTTAAGTAAGTACTTTTAATACGTAATCAATTGAAATAAAATACACCTCACGTGTCATCGCAGCCTGATTTATAGGAAACAAATACTGACCTGTTTGTTTCTCTTCATCGCAAAATGCTATTACGTACTTCCTTAATAATATTTTTTTTCACCACTCCGTGCTACAGTATTCATGTTGAGTTGACAACACTGGACTGCTACTGGAAATAAACTGTCCGGCAAGAAGGCTCAAAATTGTAAGTAGTGCAGGACAGAAAGGGAGAGAGAGAAAAAAGAGAGAGAGATAGGAATGCAGGGAGAGAAATGAATTACCGAGACTGAGAAGGAATTAGGGTTCAGTTCTCATATCTTACGGGGGCACAGATCCGATGGTCCGACATTATCAGATATAGCACAAAACCACTGGTGTAACTCAAGAGAGTGACACTTTTGCTACTGATGCGGAGTCTTCCCAGAGTCATGATTCGATTCTCCTATCGGTGGATTTCGCGGTTAGGATTTTTCAGAATATTTCCCAAATACAAGGAAAATGTCCGGTAATCACATGGCGAAAATTCCGCCTCATCCACTGTCAACAATTCCATCGACGCTAGTTGATACAGTATCGTTAAATGGGGTACTAAAAATAGAGAACTAAAGAGAGAAAAATGTCGCAGAAATATACTGGGACACTTTTAATACAGTGTAGCTAGCAGTGTAAACGGTTGATTTCAATCTTCAATTATATATATAGAAGAAGAGACAGGCTCTTTCAATACTCTCTCTTGGATTTCTCTTTGATTTTCTTCCCTCCTTCACGAACAAGTGACAAAAAAAGAAATGTACTTTCCGTTCTTTCTCTCTTCTTTAAATAAAATCTAATGCTGGGTCCATATCGATTAATTGAAGAGTTACTGTCTCGACTGTAATGCTGTAATGTCTTTACTGCGGAGAAAAGGGTGGGAATACAATAAAGAGAAGGGAATTCACAGTTACACAACAATCGTTTCGAATTTTTGTTATTAGCGTCATTTACATATAAAGTACTTTGTTCCTCAAGGGAAATGCCAATCATAGTAAAACAAGTACATGACACATAAGCATCACCTGATTTAAAAAGAGAAAACAAGTAATTCTTTTACAGACGTGGAACAAGGGGGTTCGAAACGTCTTACCTCCAACTTCCTATCAATGAGAGTACGGTACGTGAAATATAAACGAACATGTTTATTCGGAGCTGTCCCGCGCCGTGGTGTCGCGGTATAAGGCATCCCGCCTAGGACTCGCGTTACGGAATGCGCGCTGGTTCGAGTTCTCATGGGGGAAGAAATTTTCTCATGAAATTTCGGCCAGTGTATGGGACCGGTGCCCACCCAGCATCGTGATGCACTTGGGGAGCTACGATAGGTAGCGAAATCCGGTTGCGAATACCAGCTATAACGGCTGAGGGAATCATCGTGCTAACCACACGATACCTCCATTCTGGTTGGATGATCGTCCACCTCTACTTCGGCATGTGCGCGTGAGGCCAGCAGCAGGATGGTCGGTCTAGGCCCTTCACGGTCTGTAGCGCCACGGATTATTATTATTATTTTTTTTTTATTTGTATTATTATTCGGAGCTAACAACCAAACATTCTCATGGTGGCAGATAATTTTTTTTTCTTCCACCATTTTAATGATGTCAAAACAAGTGCTTAGGCAAATTCTGGCCGCTCAAGCGCAATTACGAGGTCTGTCCAGAAGGTAAGCTTCCTTGGGGCCGTTTACAGAAAGAAAACACAATATCATGGAAAGATATATTGGAATATATACAGCAACTGCTAAGTTATTTTTCAATACATTCCCCACCGGAATTGAGACAGTTGTGATACTACGGGATCAAAATTTTTATCTCTTTGTCGTAGAAGTCTGCCGCCTGGGATCAGAACCAGTGTGTGACATCGAGTCACGATATGACAAATTTCTCAATTCCCGTGGGAAATATGTAGGAAAATAGCTCAACAATTGCTGCGTTTGTTTCAATAAATCTTTCCACGAAATTGTGTTTTCTTTCTGTAAACGGCCCCAGGGAAACTTACTTTCTGGACGGTCCTCGTAATTCCGCTCGAGTGGCCAAAATTTGTTTAAGCACTTGTTTTTGGCATTATTAACATAGTGGGAAAAAATAACTTCTTTATATGCCCTCATGATAATGTTTGCTTGTAAGAATTCATTTTTTGTCTCTGATCTCCGATGGTAATATGAAAGCGAAATTCAAAAAAATGGTAAGTAATATTTTACTTTTTTTTATACAGGAGAGCAAGTTAAAAGTTTAAGACCCAATATATTCAACAATTCAGTTAAAATAATGGTAGTTATACAATTTACACTCTGTATATAGTTTTTCAATACATTGCCTCATATAAGATCTCCGAAATTTAACAAATTTTAAAATCAGTGCTGCATTACATCCAAAACAACCAAATAAACTATTTTTTCAAAATGTCAGTTTTATAGATTAAATAAAAGCTGAGGAAAGGTTCGTTTTGTATGGAAAAACTAAACTTACGAAAAATAAGCATTAAAATAATGCACATATACATATACTGCAGCTATTTCTCAGAAAGACGGAAAGTTAACGTGGATATAATTTTAGTAAAATCAAAATAGGCCTATAGGATATGCAATTTTAAACAGAAAAAGTCAAAGAAAAAAAGGTAAAGTAACAGATATATTATTTTCCCTGAAAGGATAACTATTTTCGTTCGTTATTCTTCCAAGAATCATTCACAGTGTTTCAGAAGGGATGTAATAGTTCTCTTACACCCTGCATATAATTACATTAAATATCTACACTTTGCGTTTCGTTACTAAAGAATATATCGTCAGCTTACAAGCAAAACACATTAAGTAAAAAATATTACCCCTGAGAAAAATGGCGTTTCGAAAGCTCTTGACAAAACAGAACCCTCAAAACATTATTTCTAGTACGTTGTTTCCCTTCATATGCATTCAATTTTCCAATTGCAATTTTATACACATACATTATGTAAATGATAAAGGCCTTTTTGTCAGAAGTAATATTTTTGACTTATTGTGTTTTGCTTGTAAACCGACGGCATTAAGTGTGGGGGAAAATAGAATAAAACTTATTCAACACTACTATACCGAAGTAAAATTAACAGTGGAATCGGAATAATTCTGTATATGAAGGGTTCAGAACCACAGTGGGCCAAGCGCCATTTACTAAAACAGTAGAAAATAAGAGTTAAGATGAAGTTATTACCATAATTCAATGAAAACATATAGCAAGTAATATAAAGTATACGCATTAAAACTACAGTACCTGGCCACATTATTATAATCACTCATATTTTTACTATACTTTACATATTACTTCCTCATTTGAACTCTGGTTTCCTTTCTTAAGCAGAATTCATATCACATATTTAATTTTTAAACAATATTAAGTGAAATTACAATTATAACAATGTTAATTCAAGAAATGTTGATAAATAACCAACCACACCTCATTTTTACAGAAATTTCAGTATTTCGTACGACCTCTTTTGGCTTTAATTACAGCTTCAATTCTCTATGGCATACTTACAATACACTTCTGTATTATTTCGTGGATCCTCTCATTGTGATTCCAAACATGTATGAGCCTTTCAATAAGTCGAACTCTGGTAGTAATAAATTATTTTGCCATCTCTCTTTTTACGAGAGCCCAGACGTACTCAATGGGATTCAAGTCCGGTGAGTTTCCTGGCCATGCCAAAAGTGGAACGTTTTTGGAAGCCAGAAACGTTTTGACTCTCCTAGCAGTGTGGCAAGGTGCACCATCTTGCATAAAAATATATTTCTCCCCATTTGGGAATCATTCGTTCAGCTGAGGGATAAGCCTGTTTTCCAATACTTGGATATACTGATCTTGTTTCATTGTTCCCTGAACAATGTAGAGTCGTCCTGAACCTTTGTCTGATATCACAGACCATATCATGACTGATATTGGGTGTTTAACTGTGTTAACCAGTCATCCAGGAGCAAAATTTTCTCCCTCTCGTCGACGAACAAACATTGCTTGTCCATCAAACACTGAAAGGTTGATTCATCGGAGAAGGAAGCCTGAAAATTGTCAAAGAAACTGATAAAAACTCTAAATTCTGTCTTTAAGTATTAAATACTGTTGGTTATTTATCAATATTTCTTGAATTAACATTGTTACAATTGTAATTTTACCTAATATTGTTTCAAAATTAAATATTTAATGCGAATTCTGCTTAAGAAAGGAAACCAGAGTTCAAATGAGGAAGTAATATGTGAAGTATAGTAAGAATGTGAGTGATTATAATAATGTGGCCAGGTACTGTAAATGATATGTCAATCTTCATTAAACTAAGGTATTCGCTTAACTTAACCCTTGCTTTATCCTTTTTAATAAATGGCGCTTGGCCCACTATGGCTCTGAACCCTTAATATAGACTGTATTATTTTACACAGTCATAGACTCTATTGTTTTTCACAGCGTTGTCATGTTGACTGCATATTTATAACTGATTTAATTCTGTTTCCTATAACAGAGAGACAAAAATATGTTGTTAAATAATTAAATTCCTGTAACGAAACATTTCTATTTCCTCTATTACATTTATGTACAGATGTCTGTGAGATGAAAGCGGCGAACACATAAAACAGAGAAATGTTATATTAGGAACAATTTTACCATGTATTTAATTAGAGCTCTAATTAGTGAGTCGCTGTATTGTGTGTATGTAAATGTAATACTATAGGCACACACACTTCACTACACACTGAATAATTACTCGACAGGTTTTTTTTCTATATTCCTATTGTAATAATACTTCCAACTAAGCCTATACTAAAGCCAAAGCACATATTGTGGTTGCAAAACAATAGCGTATGATGCAGGTATTTGTACACGTGGCAACCTCGGGCTATGAGTAATTTTAGCTGTTTTCTTCAGTTCAAACACGAGTAAATAAATATTACTGTATGAATATAACGGTAAATGTACAAAAGGTTAAATTAATGTATGCATGATATGTACTACAATTTAAAAACATATTTACAATACTAGCTTGCACAACGTTCCAGCAGTAAGTACCGGGTTATTCTTCGGCCGCTGGGCGGCACGATGCTTGAGCGCCCGCCGGCAACCGGGCTCTTATACTCACGGCGCTTCACGGAATTAAAATTTACACGCATAATTAATAATCATAATAAGTGTCAGTTGCAGGAAATGGGGCCTAAAGTAGAATTCTTCATGTTTTTTATTATTTTATTTTATTTTTTTTTTTGTTTTAAAAGAAGGATGAAATACTGAGCACTTAAAAAAATTCATGGTTCTAGGTGCTATAGTTTTTAATATGTTACTTCTTCAATGTTGATATTACATTATTTAGGTACCAGAGTGCTGCATTGGAGTTAAATCGCTCGCTTGAACTCGGTCGAGTGTCGCACCCTCGAGTGAGATAAGATCGGTCGTGATACGCTCGTAATAAATAGAAGCACAGAAGGTCATCTCACCGACGTGTCTTATCTTGTATGGAAGGCGACAGATAAGATATACATATGTTTTGCTCACACGGTAAAATAAGGTTTCATTTTCTGCGTTTATGACAAACGTTTAATGGAACAGACAATGGAACCTACCAAGACAGGAACATGAAGTTATAAATAAAATAGTATGAAAAACTTCGATATACAGTTATTATTCCTAATTAATAATTATTAAATATTTGTTTTACCACATATATAATATGATAGGTCCATACATAATGTTCCGCCTATGTATTGCGACAATGTAGAAACGTTTTACAAAATATTATTGATATAGCAGTATCCTAGATTAATAACAATATTAGTACAGAGATAACGTCACAGAAAATACATTAAAACGAATAATCATGCTGCACAACTGTTACAGACACAAATATTCATTCACTAATTATTAGAGATTATTATTATTATTATTATTATTATTATTATTATTATTATTATTATTATTACTAGAAAACTTGATACAGTTCTTGCATTATCGTGATTGTGTTCTCCGTTTATAATAATTACATTTACATCCAATAACATCAGATGTGACAAAAACAAAATCACTTCTGTGTGGGGAAAAAAATTACCTACAACATTTGTATTACATTTTAAAGCAAGTTTTGTAATTGTACTATGGAGAGGTTAGTTAAACACTGCAAAGTTTTGAAATGATAAACATCTATGATGTTACTACACAGTTCATCACTGTAACAAGAACGAATGTCTAACGCTCGGCTTATACCGTTCGAGAATTTATCGCTCGTGACAATTTTACCCATCATGCATGTGCGCTGCCTATCGGATTATGCTATGAACTACTTGGCGCTCGAGCGAAAACGTCCGATGCAGACCTCTGGTATGTACTATTCGAGAAAAATGCAACTAAATTTTTCACTTTATTTTTCTTAGCAAATATTATAACAAAGATTTAGGTACTTAAAAATCACTGTGTAATTATTATGAATTACACATGAAATAAGAAGGTAAAAATAACATTAACATGGCTTATTTATGTGTTAGTATGTTGCAAGCTGTGTTTGATTGATAATATAATTTTTTTTCTGAAAAAATGAGTTGAACGTGAAGTGAACATAAATTAATATGAAATAAAACACACACATCAAACATTAATTTACAGCATGGAATTGATATGAAATACATACAGAAAACAAAAAGAACTTAAAACAATAATTGAAACAATGTCTTCTAGCTGGCCATCAGATTTTTCATTCTTCACGTCACTTTGTTTCACTTTCACTGTCATGTGAAATCATTATAAAAAGTTTGAAATTCGTCACGTGAACCTTTTATATTAATTCCCTTCTGCATGACATTAAATCAAGGGCAATTCCAACAGCTTATTATTATAAGAGGAGATAGATTCCGAATATAGGCCCTATGCAATTATTATTATTTTTTTTTTATAAAATTTGAATAACTCAAAGACCATTAATCCTGTCATAATGAAACTTATATGCAGGAATACTTATAGCAAGGGGATGAAGTGTACAACATATGAAGTTTCTACCTTCAAAATTGTAGGTAATAGAAAATTTACCCATAACAACCTTAATGCTGCAGTTACTGCATTCGCTTATAGAAATGTCCACGAAAATTTCGAAACATGTTTTGAGCACCGCAATACTTCCTCTTATACTTCTGTAAAATGAAGAAGCAGAGAATTGGATATACAGGGTGGGGCATGGGAACCAAATGTTTTTTAAATGGCTAGTACTCGGTCATTATGAAAGGGAGAGACGTGCGGCATGTGACAGTCCATTCCGTGGCTCATAGCATTTCACCTGCAGTCGGCATCATGGAGCAGTGGACGCATGTTTGCGTATGATTGTTTTGTTAGAAATGGCGAGTCGGTGACCTCGATACGGCGTGAGTTTTGCTACAGATTCAATATTAACCGTAATTATTCTGTTCCCGTGCGTGACACAATCTTATGTTGGGTTAAAAAAATTAAAAAAAAAAAGGCGCAATACTGAAGAATAAATCGCCCGGCCCCCAACACAGAGTGCGTACTCCAGAAAATTTTCAGTCAGATAAGCGATACTACGCAGCCCAGGCCGCTCTGCTCGAAGACATTCAGCTGCTCTTGGAATCGGCAATCATACGGTGAGACGGATTTTGCATGGCGGTTTACATTTAACACCCATACAAGATAGGTGGTTTCAGCAAGATGGGGTCACGGCGCATATCTCCAGAGCGTCAATGGCAGTTCTTTGCCTCCTGTTTTCCAATCGTCTCATTTCGAGATTTGGTGATGTTCCATGGCTTCCTCGGTCCCCTGACCTGTCCACGTGATTTTTTTCTATGTGAGTACCTAAAGGCACGTGTTTACGAGGATAAGCCCCGAATATTAGCTGAATTAAAGGACACAGTACGTCAACACATCACCCAAATCAACAGAGATTCCCTGGAAAGAATAGAGGTGAATTTTCGTCAGCGCCTTAAACAATGCGTCAACACAGACGGACATCACATGCCAGATGTAATTTTCCGCTCATAATTGAAATGGTATCTTCTCACAAACGTTGTTCTACGAATAAAATGTGTTGAAAACAAAAACTAACTGTTTTATGATTATTTTAAAAACACTTGGTTCCTATGCCCCATCCTGTACAAGTCGAATTTCCCACAGAAAGCCCACTCTTCCGCTTTGTTCACCAGAACTCTAACCCATTCTGCCGGGGATTGAACTCGTTCGCTTTAATAGGCAGCAGCCCAGGTAACTTAAGTGACCTAAATTTGGGTCACGTCATCGAATAGGTTCAATATTGCACGGAAGAATGCATTCATCGCGAAATCTTCTACGACCAAGCCTTGGGAAGTAGATTAATAACACTGTCATAGGGATGACAGATTTCGTGTTCTTTGTGAACTTGTAATACACCTGTTGTGTAACAAAGTCAATAAATTTAATAAGAAAACCTGTTGGAGATAGCTCAACTGCGACCAAAACTTTTCTCAGCATAATTTAATCATCTGTTATACAGGAAAAAAAAACTACGCGTCAACTTATGGAAATGTAATCTGCATAAATAATTATTTTGCAAACTTGATGGATACCAAATTAGTCGCTGCTTCTCTAACATTACAAGCCTTCTTAGCAAACTTAAAAAAACGAAGAACGAAGTAAATCTAGGGATCATGTTCTCTTATTAACAGCATGAGGGGATAACGAAGTCTTAAAACGTTGTCACAAGGACGGTTTCAAATAACCAAATCTGAACCAGGCTTACTCCAACTAGTGAATGAAAATGCTAACCAGCTTAACACAGAAGCACTTGTTATATGGCGAACTTTTTGCGTGCCTAAGAAGTGTTAAGTGGCCACAAACTGATTAATACTGCAATTAATTTAACAAACATGACAGTGCTATATGAAAATACACTACAAATTTCATATAACTTGCATGGGATCGAACAAAGAATCACTAAAATCTATGTATCTCCGAATATCTTTCACGGATCGTAATGTAATAGTACATTATGCAACCAGCCAATAATGGTAGTAATTAAGACCCGATTATGTTTGTTTATAAAACGAGCGCAAGCGAGTTTCATAATTTTCATACGAGCGTTTTAATTACCATTATAGGCAAGTTTCATACGACATTCTATGCTCGACCATATTCCTAACTTGAAATTATTCATAAGTATTCATGTTATAGTTATCTAAGTGAGGAGTGGAAATGGCCTTCTAAATTGTGAGATGTGCGCAGACGCGAAAGTATTGATTTTTTCCGAAAAACCAATGTCATTGGCCTTGATATAATATAGAGAATAACATGAACATTAATCTTGATATAACCTGGAAATTGATTTAGAATTGAAAAACGAGATGAGAAAATGAATTTATTTGAATACTATTTACAATTAACGCTAATTATTATAGTAACAGAACATAACCTTCTGCGACAGTATTGGATTTCCAGCCTTCGTGACGTTTCGCTAGTTGTCTTTCGACTGCATATCCGAGAATAATCGATACTTGCGCTTTTATAATGGTACAATGGTGATTTCTCATTGGCTGAACAACTGAACTATAATGAATAGGTGTACTTTAATGAGGTGCATTAAAGTGCTACTACCATGTGTATAATTACTACATTTCAGCATGGTCGAGGATAAAATTACATTTTAGAGAAAGTTATGTTAGTAATATATTTACATTTTTAGGAGTCTCCATGGCTTATATAGGCAATGCTAAATAGATATCATGTTCCTTTTTCTCAGCAACCAGTAGACATAGCAATCTTAAATTTTTATAAATGGTATTTTGTTATTCGTTGTGCATATTTGTCTAATTGTAATAATAAGTGGTCAAAAAAGGTTTTGCATATTACAAAATTTTTTATGTCTGAATCAGATGTCCTACAAATTTCTATGCATTTCTATTAGATGTCAATTCCTTAAAGAAAAAAACAAAATAAATTTATAAATTCCTTACACACATAGCGAAAAAAAAGTGACTTAATTTACCAAAAATATTCAAATCTCATTAATATGACAAAACAAAACAAAAACACATCTTGAGTCAATTCAAGAATGTGTGTGGCATGCTGGAAACCAGGTTATACAATTAATTTTGAGGAAGATTGTCCCATTCCTGTATGGCAGCTGCTATCAGATTCCTTTCTGGAGGGTGTGAATTGACTCAAGATATGCTTTTGTTTTGTTTTGTCAAATTAATGAGATCTGGATTTTTTTTTGCAAATTAAGTCATTTTTTTGTTTTCGTTATTTGTGTGAGAAGTTTAAAATTTTATTTTTTTTTTTTTCTTTAAGCAACTGACAAGTAATAGAAATGCATAGAAATTTGTAGCACGTCTGATTCAGAAACAAATAATTCTGTAATATGCAAAACTTTTTTTGACCAGTGTAACTTCAGAAATATAATTTGTAAATAAATTTCCAAAATTTGTATAAGGTTTTTATTTTTCCTCCCAAAGTATATTGTCACAATATTCATATGAATATTCCACTGCAAGAATGATGGATGTCATTTGGAATACATTTTGCAGGAGAAGCATTTGAAAGTTTGAAATGCTTAGCGCTCAAAGTTTAACTGTGATTTACCGATCATTACTGGACAATGACTATCAGTGTTAATGCCATGTTACTCTCTATGTACATTCTATATGTCTTAAGCTATGCATTGACAGTCTTGGTTCATTTTCGACAAGAAAGTGACATCCATCATTCTTGCAGTGGACTCTTCATATATTATAAAGCTTTAGAGTCTACTTAGTGAAATATATGGAATAAAATCATAAAATTATACCAGTAGCTTTGGAGGAAGAAGTACATTATATAAAAAAAACAAGTTTTGAGAAAAATACATTTTAAAATATCTGAATCTACAATCCCATAAGTTATGCAACTTTTATTAAAAGCATACAATTAAATTTAATATTATAATTATTTACCAAATGAAAACATGACATATTATATACCATTTGAAAGTCCACATTTCACAGATTATCAATATGCACAATTTAAAAAAAATATTTTTTAAGAATTTCGGATTGTAACCCCCTTAATTAAAACAATAAGAGATTTAATGATGAGTACTGTGACAGAGTAACACCTTGTAGCAATCTGTATAAACATATTTTTGAAATCTTTAAATTTTAATTTATATAATCCAACCTTACCATTTTATCAACTGAAATATACAAACGTTAATAGCGAACACTTCGGAAAGCTACTGGTAATGGTAGATTTCAATGGGGAATTAAATCAGATGTATTTGAATACATGTCAACAACATTACATTCGTCACGAATTCCAGGAATATTAACGATCGGGAGACGTACAAGTATGACGCAATTGCTATAATTTCAACTCTGTCATTGAATATAGTGCTCCCATCTATGATCAATGTCCCGAATTTTTAAATTCCTTAGCCGGTTTCGGCGTTGACACTGTTGACCATAAATAAAATGAAGTGCATCAAAGCCCTGATCACACTGGACGCGATATATATATATTTTTTTGGAAACAATGTGAGTAGTTTCACAGACCAAAAATAGATGACTGACATGACTGAACAGTTCTAGAACGGCGTAGTTCTGGACGCAGCAGCAGAGTGTGATGCGAAATGCGATAACGCTTATCTATAGGATAAAGCGATAATTTTCTTTATGTAATTTGGGTAAGAGAATTTAATGTTGGCGCGCTGAAATTATATCGTTTTTCTGTACGATACAGGGAGAAAGGGATTTGCAAAGCTGACATGGGGTAGTAAGTATTACTCCATGGAGCTTGAGCTATTTTTACATCTAGCAGTCTTTACCAAAAGTTCATTTTCGACAGTGGAGACGCCTAGGAACTGTCGTCTTTTGCATGTTGCCGTTTCATAACATGGGAATTCAACTAACGTTGCTTCGAAAAGAGAATGTCAGTGACAGAAGAGTTGCAGTTTAAGAATCTGGTGCCTATGAAAGGAAAGCATAAAAAGAAAGACAGAAGGCAATGAATTAGAAGAAAAGGCACAAACGTCAATAGCGAGGTTGAAAAAATAGAGGATGAGGAAGGGTAAATAAAGTGAGAAAAATAGTGACATAGTGAAGTAAAGAATTATGATATTAAAATATAATTGGAATTGTATTAAATAAATGAAAAACGACAGCAAAATGAAAAATGATAGTAATCACTCGGCCACATATGCCTCAGAACACATCATGTGCAGGAATTCCGTTGAGAGGTATTTCAACAGCCACCCTACAGCCCAGATCTCGCTCCCAGATATTACCATCCTTTCTTACACCTAAAGAAATTCCTGTCCGGTCAGAATTTTCACAACGACACAGAAGTCCAGATGGCTGTCACACACTGCTTTCGATCCCAGGCGGCAGACTTCTGCGACACAGGAATACAAAAGTTGATCCCACGGTATGACAAATGTCTCAAATTCGGTGGGGAATATGTTGAAAATTAACTCAACATTTGCTGCATCATTTCCAAGAAAACTCATTCTTCCTCTAAACAGCTCCAGGAAAACCTATTTTCTTGACGCGCCTCATATTTCAATAAATGTAGTAGGGTAGCATTATTATACTTCTGGTAAGATATTCTGAAGATTTCATAAGTCTAAATCGAATAGTTTTTCTATTATGTGTATTAATAATTTCGCAAATGTAGATTTCGAAAAACATCGTTTAAATTAATTGTATATTATTGGTCATTATGGGACCACGATTTAAAATGCATTTTTTCATCCTGTTAACCAACTGCATTTAAATCTTGTGTATTTCATTTTATTTAAACTTGCATGTCCAGTGAAAGTCATTACAAGAACTTCAGCACATACTTAAACCACAGAGGTCATTCAGAGACTATGAGATTATTATATAGCGGTTATATAGCAACAGCTAAATTAAAACAACCAAAGTACTTCACAGAACCCGTTCCGCAACTTCCTTGTACACCACATCTCTCAGCGGATCTCTCCGTCTCTGGAGAATATCTTAAATGTACTGCTTTACGCACCATTACATTATATTCAAATGTAATTTCATACTATCAAAATACTCTAGTTTATGCAGTAACATCACAACATTATCTAGATATTTTCATTGGTTTTGTTTAGGTCACTAATATTTTGAATAAACTACTGTTAATCATGTATTGTCTCACGTTAATGGCACACTCAATCTCTGAATACTGTTTTATTTTCTTCTAATGTATTTCGCTTATAATTATTATTAATAATAACTATTTATAATACAAGTTCATAAAGGTTCTCTTTTTGGCACGAATGTAAAGTTTTTGATAGGATGATAAGCGGATTATAGTTTCATGGCCGTCTAAAACAGTCATTAACAACAAAGCGGTTAAAAGAAGTTGAATTCTAGATATTGCTGCAATGAGTATACTACTACAGACGTTACTTCAGATTAATACGGGATAAAATGTAAATATTAATGTTAAATTTGTTACTTATTTGTGTTATGTGTAATATTTACGTCATGAAGGATGGGAGTGATGTATTCATTTCTTACTGAATGTAGTTTGTACAATGAATACTGCATTTTCTTTAGCATTGCTTAAAATGAATAGCGGTGCCTAAAGTGATTACTTACTTTTTACGTACTGATAGCAATGGGTAAAATGCAACTTTACACACTATCGTAGAAAAACAATATTAAAAGTGTTGTTACCTGTACATTCTGTCATAAATTTCACTTCGAGATGACTATCTGCATCGAGTCTTACCTGGAAAAAAAGGAAAGTTCTTTGTAAGTAGTTGCAGACAAAACTGTGAACGACAGAAATCAAATAAAGTAGCCTCAATATTTCGTCAAACAATAAGAACTATACAAAGCAAACTTTGAACTCTCTCAATAACAATAATTTAAAATCAGCAGCATATTTATTGCAAAAATAATATTAAGGCGAGAAACTACCCTTAACTCAGAAGCTAGAAGGAAGAACAGTCAATTCGTTATGTCGTGAAACCTACTTCCGAGTGAGGGGAAGAATAAAGTGGACTGGGAAGTTTCTCTTCCTCGCTATGCTTCCATTTGCAGCTAGCTAGCTCACTTACCTCCTACATAAGGTTCTTACAATGTTCTACGGCGCACGCATGCATTGGTTTTGCAGGATAACGAATGGCCTATATGTCCATAATTTCCACTTTGAGATATGGTGAGACGAACGTTACACTATTTATAAATGTTTCTATTTCCAAACAATAACAAAAAAGAAGCATTTTCTGCTGACTTCTGGAAAAAGAACTAAGGAAGAGACTAGGGAAGTGCTTTGTGTGGACTGTTACATTGCATGGGGGCAGAAACATGGACGTTTCAACGAACTGAAGAGATTTTTAAGGAAAAAAAAGATGACAAATATATAAATACAGATAGTCCGGCAGATAGAAGAGGAAGGACCACTGGACCATCTCAGGTTATTTGAGCCGTTCAGAGCAAAAGTGGTGTAAGTCAAAATTGGGTAATGCGGTTTAAAGTAAAAATTCTGTAAACTACAGCGCAAAGTAGCAATTAATATGTCCTTCTTCCTATCCATTGAATACTAATAGTTTAAATAAATTGAATATTAATTGCTACTTTGCGCTGTATTTTACAGAATGTTTACTTTAATCCTCATTACTCACTTTTGACTTACACCACTTCTGCTCTGAACGGCTCATTTAGCGTCTGAATGAGCTGAAGATGATAATGCCGGTGAAATGAGTCCGGGGTCCAGCATCGATAGTTACCTAGCATTTTTTGGAAATGTTAAAGTCTCATGGTAGTTTACGTTAAAATATGAAATTCGATTGTTTTTCAGTTTCATAATACATTCTGCGCTTCGCAAGAGAGGATGTGAAGTGTTTAAAATGGGGATCATTATTGGAAGCTATGAAATATTGCCCGTGACAGATTTTTGTCGTCAATAATGACACCCAATATTCAAGATGGTTATTTTCAATTTATCTCAGAGGACAGATTATCGGATGCTATATCAGAAGAAGCAAGGGACCGCTTAGAGCCTAATACATCTTACAGAAAATCGTTCTAATATTGAAGACAGACCTTTCTGAGATTGTTACGTAGTCAATCATGCCCCACCATTCCTATAGTAGCCTACCAAGTAAGATGTAGTAGGCTATATGTCCTGAATATGATATTGAAAGAATCCTTTATAGGAAAAAGTCACTATTTTCTTAAGACAGATTTCAACTTTGTGACACTTTGATACGATTCCAAATCTGTGGGAATATTCAAGATGGCTCTCCACTACGGAGAGGGAGGCAGGAGTTCGGATGTGAGCAAGAGGGAATGGGATATGTAACACAGAGGAGTAACTGAATCTTCTGCCACGACTCGTATTGATTAATAGGCTTGCAATTTAAGAACTCGGAACTTGGGTCACAATGTATTAGCAGTGGGTGGGCCATAAATCAATACCTGACCTGTACACACGAATGGAGAAAGCAAATATATGGGAGACAGGCAGCTATGCGCTATAAATCGTATTCTGCTCGTGGGCACAGGATGTCAAGACGAAGCTGTGCAGGAGCCATGGAGCCACCCTCGCCTCGGTCTGTATTTGTTAAGGGAGAATGGTATTAATCCAGCAAACAATTCCAGTCGCTTTCATTCAATTATATAGCAGTGCTTACTTCTGTGAACACGGAAAAAAAGAATATTGACTATCTAGAAGCATTAACGATGAAATAAAAGACCTCACGAATTTCTCTATTTAAAAAGCTGTACCAGAAACTTTTTCCTTGAGACAAGTTTTATATATAGGGTGATTCAGGACTCACCGCCACTTATGGAGCTTATTTCTGAAGATATTTTGAGAAAAAAAAGTCATACAAACATGGGTTCTATTCTAAGTATTTTCAAAGTTACAGTAATTTGAATTTGTTTGAAAATTGCCTTTCTTCTTTAGTTTTCAGGATAAAAGAATATTACAAATATAGAATGAACTATTCAGAAGTATCTTTTCTTTAATTGGCTAATATTCTAAAGCTGAAGATTAATTAATTAATCTGTCTTGTCTTGTCTCTTGTCTTGTGTCTTGTCTATCTATCTATCTATCTATCTATCTATCTATCTATCTATCTATCTATCTATCTATCTATCTATCTATCTATCTATCTATCTATCTATCTATCTATCTATCTATCTATCTATCTATCTATCTATCTATCTATCTATCTATCTATCTATCTATCTATCTATCTATCTATCTATCTATCTATCTATCTATCTATCTATCTATCTATCTATCTATCTATCTATCTATCTATCTATCTATCTATCTATCTATCTATCTATCTATCTATCTATCTATCTATCTATCTATCTATCTATCTATCTATCTATCTATCTATCTATCTATCTATCTATCTATCTATGTATCTATCTATCTATCTATCTGTCTGTCTGTCTGTCTGTCTGTCTGTCTGTCTGTCTGTCTGTCTGTCTGTGTGTGTGTCTGTCTGTCTGTCTGTCTGTCTATCTACCTACCTACCTACCTACCTATCTATCTATTTATTTTGCTAATAATTGTAACATAAAATATAATATATACAGAAAAACTTTAGCTCGCCCCTGAAAGAGTGGAACTCGTGCTCAGGGGCGGATTCCTGAATTGAAATTAATAATTATACAATACAATTTGTCTTATGTCTACTATGCAATTATAATACATAAATTTAAATTTACAATTTTTCAATTTGTATAAAATCCATGCATAACTTTTTTTAATTTAATACTAGAACTATTAGTATTGACAAGATTAGGATATTTAAATATATATTTGTTATATATTCTTGGGCCTAAACTACTACTATGATTAAATACTGTAACAGTGTTGCATTTTGGTTCAAACAATCTTAAAGAATTCATACCTTTTCTTTCATAACTATGAGAATAAAATTCGAAATTATTTCGATTTTTATGTATGAATTTTATTACTGTAATATAATATAATAAATTTGTCTTATGTTAAGTACATTAAAGTCTAAAAACATTTTTTGAGATGGAAAATCAATAGGTTTATGAAGACATATTTTAATTATTTTCTTCTGTAATAAAGTGCATTAAAATTGGTTTTAAATGAGCTACTCCATCCTATAATTCCATACATAATTACCGATTGAAATAAAGTTAAATATATTGTGCGTAATAAACTTGACAAGTAATTCCTCAATAAAACAAAATAATGTACTATTTTACGTAATTTATTACAAATGTAATTAATGTGTTGGTTCCATTTTAAATGATTATCGAAAATTAGGCCTAAATACGTAACTTCAGAGGACTCTTTAATAATCGGACATTTACACTGTATAAGACAACAATCAGAATATGTAATTTAATACTTAATATAGATGTAGAAGGTTTGTTACATTTTTCAGATAATGAGAATGGAATAATTATGGTTTTATTTTCGTTGAGAGTAAGATAATTTAAGTCAAACCATTTTTTTTATTAATTTAAGTCCATTATTTGAATTATTATATGCATCATACCAGGTTTTTCCAACAAAAAGTAAAACTGTGTCATCTGCATAAGAATAGTTTATTGTTGTAAGTCAATTTTTAATAAGTCATTAATATATATTAAAAATTGAATAGGGCCTAGAACTGTGCCTTGGGGAACACCTATATTAATAATTAAAGGTTCACTTGAATAATTGTCAATTTTCGTTATTTGAATTCTGTCGTTAAGATACGATTTTATTAAGTTTAGAGCATTACCTTTGATTCCTAATAAGTCTAATTTCTCAATTAAGATATCATGTTTCACTGTATCAAATGCTTTTCTTATGTCCAGGAAAATACCAATACATTTGTTACCTTGATCAAATTCTCTAACAATTTTTTTAGTAACTTCATATATTGCATTATCTGTATTGAATTTTTTTCGAAAACCAAATTGATTATCACTTAATATATTATATTTATTAAGATAATTCATTAATCGAACTTTAATACATTTTCTAGTAATTTTGAAATACATGAAAGTAATGATATTGGTCTATAATTGTTCATATTTCTTTTGTCTCCTGTTTTAAAAATAGGTTTCACAATTGCATTTTTTAATTTATTTGGGAATTTGCCATTTAGAAAACATAAATTAAAAATATGAGTTAGAGGTTTAGCAATATAATTTATAACCATCTTAAGTATTTTAGCACTCTGAATAAATGGAATTATATTTCAATTCCTTATTTTATTGTTTTTTTTTTAGATCTTGTGATTGTTCTATAATTAAAAATAAGACAATCGCTGTTCAATATTTCACATTTTAATCCACGGAAACAAATTCCATGGTAGCCAACAATGAGTATACTTCGGGGTAAATGGAAGCAGAATCCCTGGCGTTTCAGCCACCGTTACGGCACAACGATACGACTTCAAAAATACCTTATTTCAGCATGCAGTTTAACAGCCATGTTAACAAAGCAAACTCCTTCGAATTGGGGGTTCGATATCAGACCTCTATTCAAACCACGGAGTACCCATAGCGCTGAATATAGAGGACTATGCCCCCTCTTTATTCCCATCTATAGCAGCGTACCCCGTCTAATGGGATGGTCAACCTGCAAATGAATTTCAAGCAACAGGATTCATTATTCAAAAAGCAACCTCATGAAGCTGAGCAAACACGAGCTGCTCATCAGCCTTGTTTGGACTGGCATCCTCGTGAACAAACACCACAAATAAGAAGAGGAATGTAGACAATGCTGGCCACGTGCAGACGACGCGCCGCGGCCGAGCCGTCCATTTCCACGTCATCACGAAACAACACATCGGTGTCGTCATGGTTAGCTCGTCTAGAAATGACTGCCATTCCTATTTCGCTACTACGCCACCACTACCGGCGTCGCTACTGCTGCTGCTGCTGCTAATACTACTACTACTACTACTACTACTACTACTACTACTACTACTACTACTACTACTACTACCACCACCACCACCACCACCAGCACCTTAAGGCTGGTTAACAATAAACCGGGAACGGAAACAACGAGAACGGAAATAATGTTAAAATTAATGTATTTCCGTTCTCGTTGTCGTTTTCTTTTCCGGTTTATTGTGAACCAGCCTTTACTCTTCACTGTCGGTGACAGTGTTTGAATGTAAATTGTAGTCCTATACTGAATCATGTACTATATCACATATACAGGGACATCATTTTATTTTTACTTCAATTTTTATTGTATCTGAGTTTTTGAATGTACTTCACTCCCACCTCCTCTACTAGCAAACTTTCAATCGTCCACCACACAGAACCAAGGCCGCGTATGCGGTCAAAGTCGTCAGGTACTGAGTTAGTGAGTATAATAATAATAATAATAATAATAATAATAATAATAATAATAATAATGATAATAATAATATAATTTAGCTGGCAGGTCTTCTCTTCCACTCAACCAGCAAAAAGTATACATACATATGTATGAACTTAAAAAGAATTCAACAATTTGATTTAGATGAGAGTTACATGTATACAAGAGTTATTTACGAATTAAACAACAAAATACTATGAACTGTTAATTAAACACTGAAATACAAACTATGTAGCAGAATTATGCTAAAATAAATAGAATGTTAATATATTTCAAATAATGATAGATACAAGAAAGAGATTATTATGAGACAATTTTGAAAATACAGCACAATCAGGATGCATGTCTAAAGGAAGGAGTAACAATATAGACAGTGGCAATTTAAGTCAGTATGATTGGAGAGTCAGTATGATTGGAGTATAGTAAGTTTCAGAAATATGTTCGCGTTTTCCAGTGACGAGAGAGCTTTCAATATTGAATCATATTTTCGCACAGGTACTGTTGTCCGTTTGCTACGTCGCATCCCGGCTTCTCCCACCCGCTTCTGCTCGTCCCTCTATAAAGGCTAGTGGCTGGGCTGTCTTAATTATTTTCTGAAAACATTAATTTCTGTTAGGAATTGGACGTCTACATAATATTATACAACAGTTTAAAATAACTTAAATAAAAGGGCATCGTTATGTAATTAACTGTCACTTGATTCCCCCCCCCCCGTTCCACGACCCTGCGACAAAACCATCGGATCGGGCAGAATTGAAGATTGAATTTACAGTACGTAAGGTACTCTTTTATAGTGTAGGTACAGAATTATTTCAACATGAGTTACTAGTACGAAGGACGAAACTGGTAATTGGGATAATAGTCTATTGTGCGATAATATGCACAAAAGAACTGACCCTGTATCGAAATGAACGGCCACCATTTTCAAAAATGTTCTTAAATATCCATATTATGGTTAGTTTTCAATTTAACCTCTTTCTCTATATTGTACGCTAATGTGCTGTAGACAGTACAATATAGACCTACACTGCATAATGAATGCGTCCGAATGGATAGCTCAGTTCGTGAGTAAAAACACTTATTGTTAATACAGTACTGTATTTTGATTAAACAAAAACATAATGAAAATTATCACTCAAAATCGTGATATTTCCTCGTTTACGTAAATGGATTAACTACAGTACTTTTCTTCCCTCCTATATCTAATAAAGTGATTTGTTTGTATTTTACGCCAGTATAATCGAACTTCAGTCGTGGAAGGGGATAGCAAATTGTGTTTCCGGTTCTCAACCGTTAATCCAAATGAATAGCTAGGTTAATATCAGAAATGTTACTAAAAATAAAATTATGTCCCTGTATATCTTGTAAAAGGCATGGGTACATTTTGCTACCTGGTACTTAAATAAATTTACATTTCTGAAAAAAAAAAAACATCACCACCACTACTACTACCACTGCTACTACCACCACCACCACCATCATCATTACTATTACTAGAATACTACTACCATAACCACCGCTACTACAACTACTACTACTACTACCACCACCACCACCACCACCACACCACCACCGCTACTCGATTCTTTCAAAAGCAGTGTAATAGCAAATGTACCTGGAAAATATTTAATTATACGGTCAAAACTGGCCTTCAACATCAACAGAACATCACAAAGAATTTCATCGAGATTTGTGTGTAATGTTGGTACATGCCGACATCCTTTTCAACAATCTTTCAAAGCGTTTCTTGAAAAAAGTTATTTTGAGTGAAAGTAAAAGATACTTTTATTTTGATACGTTGTGAATGTACATTGTAATTCGGTACGTTGAATTGTGAAGAAATGTATTTTATGTAAGTACTGCATATTTTCTTATTTTCTGCTCACATACAAATTATTATTTTATATTGTTAAAACTTATATAGTGTAGTGCAAATTGAAACATGCAATGTTAGGCAATTATTTTTTGTACTAGAAATGCATATAATTGTATTTATAAACGTGAACATTTATTTTGTGTCGTACTGTGACTGAATGTTTACATGTTGAGGCAAGGAGTAACTGCACTTTCAACCTCCCATTCCCCTCTATCTACACAACACAGTGATCCGTGCGTTCATAACTTCATGCGTTTTGGTACCCTGGGCTACAGTTTGCTTATAAGTATCACAAACCCATAGGCGTACCTAACCATAAAATCAAATAACAAAAACTGGATTACATGGATTTGTTTAAGAGAGTTTTGAACTTTAAAATTGCTTCCCTGAAAAAAGAGGAAAATGGCGCTTATCATGTTTCTCCCCCCTTCGATTGTTAGTATTGTAGGGAATCGAATCTCGGGCCGCTTCCCTTGGAAGCCGCAAAGGGGAAGAAAATGTGTGTTATAATTAACAATAAATGCTGGGAATTAAAGACACCATTTTATTGTCAAAAATGTAATTTTTATACAAGACGCATTTGCGTCTCAAACTCTTCGAAATTAAGGTCCCACTGACATTTTTTTTTTTTTCAGTAAAAGATGTTGTGCAACTGTTTCGACAGGGAAAATGTTGCGCGTACACCCTATGAGAATGAAGCACGCTTCATTACGTAACTGCACAATGTGACGAAGTCCAGACTCCTCCGTAGTTTCGTATTTTAATTAAATTTTTATATGAATGGCTTTTGAACTCTTAATTTTCCCATTTCTCTTTGTTTCTTTTTTTTCCGACCGTGGACAACAGACATATGGTAAATGTAAAATATTCTATTCGTGGTAGCGACGGATCCCTCCGCTAACATTCATTTATAGAACTTCATAGAGACTTGTAGGCACTCTTTATATATTATTAAGTGACGAGAGATTGCTATTTAAATCCATTTACTAGAAGGTACTTTGTAAACAGTCGCGACACGAGGGCTGTATACTAATGTCTAAGTCATAATAATTGATAAAGACGCTGGAGCTGTCAATCAAACTGTGTGACGCTATCATTTGTACAGATATTACAGGTAATTTAGTATCAAGCCACGAGTACAGAACCACAAAGGACTATGTCTGCAAATATTGACACTGAGGTTTGGATAGGAGCGCCGGTGTATCTCTCGTCAATCAGAGGGGAAACGAACGACTCTGCCAGAGACTCGTGCATTTAGCATGCGCCCCAGTTCGACGTGTGTCAACAAGGTAGTGCGGGGAATGGAATCATTCAATCGCAGTCTCATGGCTATCCCGCCTACAGCGGTTCAGCAGCCCACAGTCCGTAGCCTAATTCTTATTTCTTTTTAACGCCTTCGCTCCACTTCCCGTGCGCCTGTCACTCTCTTCCATCCAGTCTCCTGTTTTAATGTTTCACTCCGTTCACAGAATGGGTCGACCGATCCATATGTCGTCTCTGTGATTTCTTCTCACACTCATGACCGAGTGCACCAATCTCGGTTAGAATGCGTGGTTAGCTACCCAAAGTTAACTAATAAGAATATTAAGAGATGCACATAAACTTCGCTTGGTTACGAAACTGCGGTTAGTTGCCGTGTATTTGTTTCGCCATTATTCCGCTCCGGAGCAATTCATCATAACACATGTCGATCGTCTAGTTCAAAAGAGCGACAACTAAAAAAAAACAAGTTTTGAGATATCTTCAGTTGAAAGTTTCAAGTAAAACACTTAGAAAGGGTCAGAGTTCTGGTTCATAACCACGACAATTAGAAATGAGTCAGTATTCAGGACGAGTTTATCACAATCTTCCAGTTGATTATTAATATATTTCGAAATGTACTAATAATGAATTAGTAAAGTCCATAGTTATAATTATTTCTAAAGCAGTTTATTTAGTTTTTTTTCTTTTTATTTGTAAATATGACTTATCTCAATACTGAATCGGAAAGAGCTCCGAAATGGGCTTTCAGTAGTATAAATAACTAGAAAATGGCAATGTTTGAGTTGTCGCACTTTTGAACTAGACGATCGATATTCTGTAGTAGTGAATTGCTTAAATAAATACATTAAACCTATTAGACCTAGGTATATAATACTGTATATTGAATTTATTAACATAGTGTTATATTTACTCTATAATTTGCCAATTATAGCTACATTTTACATTTTTGGCTATGATATCTATACTTAACTCTTTTTAATTTATTTTTATTTAGTATTTTTCATTTTTATCTATATCTGTGTAGTAGCTATTTGCTTTTTTTTTTCATTTTCAATTTTAAATTTGTAATTACACTTGTATCTTGCATTAGTTTCTGTTTTATCTTTTTTTTCATGTTATATGTAATTCTTTGTTTTTTTAACAAATATCTTTACTGTCTATTGTAATTGGGGCTTTGTCCTGTTATATAAATAAATAAATAAATAAATAAATAAATAATAACGGTCTTACTAAAAAAAATTCTATATACAGACGTTTAACTGTCTTATACTTATACAATGAGTAGCTCGTTTATAAGTCGTGTGTAAATTTCTTACTAATAATCACTATATACGTCGTGTATAACAGTATAACTGTTACACAGCTACGTCATAGTTTCGTCATTACTTCGTTACGAAAGGTAATAGAATATCTGAGGTTCTCTACTGGATCCGGTAGAGCGCTCTAGTGTCGTGTGTTAAATACCGATAGTACAACTGGCTCTAATCGATTACCACACTACATTTTGGTCAAAGAATACAAGCTACAGCAATATTATTCTAATAATTCTATGATCTTTGGTTTGTTCTTCTGTGGTTACAAGGTAAACATCATCATAAAATGACAGTCGATACGAACAGCTGTTAGAGGGGCTGCCATTTTTTCCCTATATACAACGCTTAAACAAGGGGTTTCGTGTATATAACTACTGCAAAGCAATTCCCATTGTATAGTTACAGCCTGTTTATACGTCCATAGCTTATTCACGGTTTATTAGTAACGTTTTCTATCTCAACTCTGCATAAGTCTCGTATAAAAACTATACACGGTTTATTAGTAAGACTGTAAATAAATAAATATTATTATTATTACAATTATTATCATCATCATCAACAACAACATTTGTCTAGGACCTTCCACCTATTCCTTCAGAAAATATTGGGATTGCATAGAAGTAGAGTTGATAGGTGGACATTAGTTACCGCCCGGTGGTTGGAGCTTTTATCTCACATACTATTTTCTTTACAATACAGACCGCCAAATAAGAACACGTCGTGATATTTCTGGTTACTACCTGGACATCCACAAAACATAGTCGTCCTGGAACCGGATGTATTATGCGGACTCACGTCTCAAATGGAAGCGTCCTGTCTGGATGTGACTTCACGGTGTCGGAAACGCATAAAAGCTCTACAGGATTTACTTCTTGGCCCACCTGAATAGAATATGCCAGCGAGGAATATTTATATCGTGCGTTATTTAGTAATCCTGTTTCAACTGCTGGGGTTACTTAACCAGCGAAGGGGAAAAGCAGAAGGGAAAAAGCTCCCCGCACAAGCTTTGTCCACCAAACATCAACAAGGATTGGCCGCGGTGACGCGGGGGGTCACAACTGACACGAGGGGAATGTTGTCGTGCGGAAAGAGGCGAATAAGAACATGAAGAAAACATCGGGGGCCGGATGACCGGGGATCTCAAAGTATATGCAGAAAACCCGGGGGAGCCAACGGCGTAGCTCGGTCGGCTAGTCGCTTGCCTGCCGATCCGGAATTGCGCCCGGTTGCGGGTTTGATTCCCGCTTGGGGTAATTACTTCTCTAAATTACAGTACATGAAATAAAATAAAGTAAAAGTAAATCAGTGGCGTAGCGTCAATGTAAGCTAAAAAGCTCAGCTTCCCCAGTTAATAACTCCATAATAAACTGCAGTTTATGAACAAAATTATTTATTAATCTTAATACAATTATTTATATGTACGCCTTAAATGTCGTGATGCGGCAGCTCAGGATGATTTGTGATGCAGCAGTAAACATGAAGCCTGCACACACCAGCTTCCAATGTCCTCCACAGACTCGTTTCTTTCACACATTCTTCTGTTTAACGCACCCAGCAGATTTTCCATCCCTTTCTAACTAAGCTACCCTGGTTGCAAGGCTATCAAGAAGCTAGCTTTAGCATTGGAAAGAATAAGCTTTAGAGTTATTCCTTTCGTTAGTTGTGTTCAGTTCAAGTGTTAGTGTGCACTGTAGCTGATATAATAAACAATGAGTGAAATAACAGTTCCTGACACTAATTTATGTAGTCAAAAATAATCTTCTGATAAATATTTTAACGTTCATTTTTTACTTGGTTATTTAACGACGCTTTATCAACTACGAGGTTATTTAGCGTCGATGAGATTGGTGATAGCAAGATGGTACTTGGCGAGATGAGGCCGAGGATTCGCCATAGATTACCTGACATTTGCCTTACGTTTGGGGAAAACCTCGGAAGAAACCCAACCAGGTAATCAGCCCAAGCGGGAATTGAACCCGCGCCCGAACTCAACTCCGGATCGGCAGGCAAACGCATTAGCCGACAGAGCTACGCCGGTGGCTTTTAACGTTGATTGATGTAATTTTACTAACACTGTATCTATTGACCGTTAATATTGTGTTTTTTCTAATTATGACAGGGAGTGAACTAATGTTAAATTATACGTACTGTATGTGTCTATTTCTTAGAGATATGTGTAAACCATGAAATCATATTTTAGTACCACTTGAGGTGATGCGTTATTGGTGTTACTTATGAGGTTCCAACCAATATTCGGACTGCTGACTTAACATTGACTACTATTTATTTTAAGACTGTATTTTTGCAATACGTTTCTTCATACATGAAAGACAACTTGAGTTAGCTTCCCCTGCTCAAAATTTCATGCTACGCCACTGAAGTAAATATGGCTAAATCTAAAAGAACAGATCGTGAGAAGGGGAAGTTGTCCCAACACACTCACCGCTCAGAAGCTGCTGTCCCTGTCTACTGTCTACTCCCGCCCCGGTGGCTCACTCCCAAGCCCAACATAATGAAATGTGCATTCGACATTCATGTCATCATCATCATCATCATCATCATCATTCTTGCATGTATTGGGCCTAGTGGCCCGTTACGGTCTCTTGCCAACGCTTGAACGGTCTGCCCAAGGATCTCTTGCCCACAGGATGGTAATTTAAAATTTGGCGTGGAATCACAGTCTACTATATACAGTCGCGAAGCTCAATATGTACTAAAAATGCAAACATGGGTAGTTGCCCACCACTAGGATCGCTACTATCGCCTCATCATCGCAGATCTCTCGCCTAGCAGATGACAAACACTTTCGTTGTCGTGTTCTTTTGGAAAAATTAACACCTTCCTTCCATTATTGAAATATTAAATGTATAAAGTTAATTTATTATTTTAATGAAGTATATTAAATTCCACCATAACCTCGAAGATACCTGCAAGAAATAAGTTAATATAATTTTTGTTTGTGCAAAACGAACTGAAATTTACTATAATAGCTTCACTCATTCGAGATTATAGCGATAATTAACTATGAAACCAATAAATATTAATTTGCATTTCCCTTTACAACACTAATAATGGAAATATGAATTAATGGAGTAACTTACGTGTACCGGTACTTGTAGTGTATGCTTACGTAGTTACCAAAGTGGGATGAGGTTAAGCAATAATAATCACACCAGAATTGGAAATAAAACGTGATCAATGAATTTTATTGTAACGGACTTTTTCTACGTCTCTAGTAAAGCAACAAATAAAAATAACAACAAAATTAACAGCTATAATTAAAAACATGTCCTTTGAAAAAAAAAGTAGGCCTAAGCAATAATAATCCCACCAGAATTGAAAATAAAACGTGATCAATAAATTTCATTAAAACAAACTTAATCTTTCTACGTCTTTAGTAAAATAACACATAAAAATCATAACAAAATTCATAGCTACAATTAAAAATATATCCTCTGAAAAAAAAGTAGACCTAACCTTTATTTCTCTGGAAATTTAGCAGCCTAAGTGACAGAACTTTAACCGGTATCTAATGTCCTTTCGGTTAGACTGAAACATTTCATTGTCAAATTTAAGGATATAATGTATTCTAACAGTCACAAAGAACTTCAAAATTAAGAGTTTTGTTTCTGCACAGCATTCTTGTGGAAACCTAGGAACCTTTCTGAATCTTTCGGAAATCGGATAACTCTGGCCTCTTTCTCTTACTGTTGCTACAATTTATAGCACTACAAACGTCTCCTCCTTGTCCCATATTATTATTCCAATTATTATATTATAGCCATTAACATTTTCATTACAACCAATAACGAACATTTCACAAGCATCAATGTGAAATACGCAACGAGGTAGCACTCGATAGAAATACGACACAGTCCAAAGTCGACCATGGACAGTCTATTGTTTCTAGTTGCTAACCACTTGGAGCGCTTTATCACGAGATTTGCAATAAAACACCCCAAGCTTCGCGACTGTATATAGTAGACTGTGGTGGAATTCTAGAACGTGGCATTCTGATGACATGTGATCTCTAGTTTTGTCTGTATTTCTGTAGGTATTCCGTAATCGGTTCAATCTGCAGTTCTTTCATAATGTCAAAATTTTTAATGAGATCCATTCTCGTGTATCCCGCTGTACGATGCATAAATCTCATTTCTGCCGCCGTTAATCTTTGTGAATCAATATTACGAATCGTCCAAGCTTCACTACCAAAACAGAGCATAGGTCTGGCCAATGATTTATAAATTCTGGTGCGCGTGTGTTTTTGTACTAAGGTTGGTTTGAATATCTGATTAATTATCCCAATTGCTCTGTTGAATTTAATAATTGTCTCATTCAAATTCTTTTCTTCTTCATATGATGAAGTATTTTGTTTAAAATTCTGCTAAATTTGGTAAGACGATTGTCACTGCAGTCTGGGTCCGAACCGCGTATATGTTATGTACGGATACGGATTTAGACGGCTCTGCGTTGATTTTGTTGAGGTTTTCGGACTGATAAGCAACTATTTTAGAGAGCGTGTACTAAAAATGCATTTCTTTACTTTGATGAAGCTTCATTAAAACATGAAATTCTCGAGTCGTGCAACAAGTGTTCGTGTCTATACAAGCACAAAACAAGCACAACCAATAGTGGGCGCTTCCTTGTTCAGTGTTCAACAAATGGAGGAGGAGAGCACAAAATAATGTGCGAATGCGTGGGGTGCATTAACCTCAGTGTTTATGGACCAGCGACGCACCCGCACGGGCTAGACTAGCGGTCGATAATTAAGATTATGTGGTGAAAGAGTGACGTGCGTGAGTCCACAAGATCACGGAACTGCCACTTAAGGCGGTATGCACACCTTTAGCTAGTATAAATTTAGGGGAATTAAAAATTTAATTTCTACGAATCCGGAATTAATTTTACGCTTGAATTTCGTATTCTGATAAGACAACACTTCTACATAAAAAAAAACAATTTTTAGAATCCAAAAGACTCTTATTGTTAAGGATAATTATACTTTTAACAACACAATGTCAATACGGCGGTTGCTGTCGTCTGCGATACAATAAACTTTTCGGTTGATTTTCGAGTTCATTTTTTCCGGTTATTATATGGTTATTTAAGTTGTGTTAACTCTCGCTAGTGGTTTTATATTTTATTTTATCCGTCTTAGTATTTATTTTATTATTGTAAATATTTTTGTTTTATCACTATTATTATTATTATTATTACTATTATTATTATTATTATTATTATTATTATTATTATTACTACTACTACTATTATTAATGAATTATTTTGTTATTACAATCTTTGTATCATTTCTGTCACGATTATGCTATTATTATTATTATTATTATTATTGTGATTATTATTATTGTTACTATTATTTCTATCATCAGCATTATTATTTGATCCCTGTAAAATTTATGTAGACTACATGTAGCACGAGCATATGCTCATTTCGGGTATCCATACATATGTATTCATTTCAAATGTAAATTGTAAATAAATTTGAATTTGAATTTGAAAAAAAAAATTTTTTGAAAAAAAAATTGAAAAAATTGGGGGATTCAATTTGTGCAGGTAAAATTGGTTTCATTGATATCTTGTAAGCCTACAATTTTGAATATTTGTTAATGCTTTCTCCTCCATTTCATTCATAATACTTACTTACGAATGGCTTTTAACGAACCCGAAGGTTCATTGCCGCCCTCACATAACCCCGCCATCGGTCCCTATCTACGTCTCGGCCTCCCCAAAGGTCTTTTTCCCTCCGGCCTCCCAACTAACACTCTATATGCATTTCTGGATCCGCCCATACGTGCTACATGCCCCGCCCATCTCAAAGGTCTAGATTTAATGTTCCTAATTATGTCAGGTGAAGAATACAATGCGTGCAGTTCTACGTTGTGTAACTTTCTCCATTCCCCTGTAACTTCATCCCTCTTAGCCCCAAATATTTTTTGTAAGAACCTTATTCTCAAAAACCCTTAATCTCTGTTCCTCTCTCAAAGTGAGAGTCCTAGTTTCACAACCATACAGGACAACCGGTAATATAGATCCTAACTATTTTATAAATTCTAACTTTCAGATTTTTTGACAGCAGACTAGATGACAAAAGCTTCTCAACCGGATAATAACACGCATTTCCCATATTTATTCTGTGTTTAATTTACTCCCGAGTGTCATTTATATTTGTTACTGTTGCTCCAATATATTTGAATTTTTCCACCTCTTCGAAGGATAAATCTCCAATTTTTATATTTCCATTTCGTACAATATTCTGGTCACGAGACATAATCATATATTTTGTCTTTTCGGGATTTACTTCCAAACCTATCGCTTTACTTGCTTCAAGTAAAATTTCCGTGTTTTCCCTAATCGTTTGTGGGTTTTCTCCTAACATATTCACGTCATCCGCATAGACAAGAAGCTGATGTAAACCGTTCAATTCCAAACCCTGTCTGTTATCCTAAACTTTCCTAATGGCATATTCTAGAGCGAAGTTAAAAGTAAAGGTAATAGTGCATCTCCTTGCTTTAGCCCGCAGTGAATTGGAAAAGCATCAGATAGAATCTGGCCTATACGAACTCTGCTGTATGTTTCACTGAGACACATTTTAATTAATCGAACTACTTTCTTGGGAATACAAAATTCAATAAGAATATCATATAATACTTCTCGCCTAACCGAGTCATATGCCTTTTTGAAATCTATGAATAACTGATTTACTGTACTCTTATACTCCCATTTTTTCTCCAATAATTTTATTCATAATGAGTGTGTTAATTAACCCTGTCTTTATCAGTTGAGTTTTAGATCTGTGGATGGGCTCGGGTTGGAATTCATTTTCGCTTGTCGGGTTCGAGCCGGGCTCTCGCCTTAAATAAACGCAGATCATATTTCCGCGAATTAAATAGTGATTAAATGAATAATACGAAGATTTTAATGTATGCAATTGATATCCACCCAATACCCACCCAGAACAGTACTCTATCGGTATCTTAAATTATTGAGTCCGACTTCGTATTTTGTAACGGCATTTGTCTCACCTCTATTCTGTTAGACACAAAAGGCATTGATTATTTGTTTTACCTGGAAGACTGAGTGAGTGATTACTGTTTCTCATGCTCCTACTGGAGTCATATCTCTCGCAGCTGTTCCTGACCCCGTGGCCTCTAGCCTCCGCTTTATTTGCTAGTCTTCGGATTTCGGATAGAGCTCGGGTGATAATTATAAGCTATAATCTGTTCGCTGTAAGAAAAATCCTAATATAAACAATAGCACGTGATTGAAGTGAGGCTTCATTGGCCACTTTTTGACGCCATCGATTCTCAGTACGTGTTCCCGCTTACTGTTGTACATTCCATTTCATGTGAACATTTCCCGTTACTCGTCAAGTAGGCCTAACCTCACTACTATGCATTCGTTTGCTTAGGAAACATTTAATTTATAATTACTGTAACTCACTTAACTTATTATATACATTTAAGACTATTTGTTTTTCTCCGTTTTTGAGAGGGTTTCCACTCTTATGTTTAATAACCACACACACCGAGGATGCAGAAGCCATACTTCAATACCACGTGCTTACGTGAACAACTACGAGCTCAAGTGACGCCAGCTTGTTACAAGAACATACTACCTGGGCATTACTGTTGGTATTCATCCGCGTTCATAGTAATATAAAAGTAGCTTTTCTTTTACATAGCGTTTTACATATGAGTGAAGTTTTGTATTTCATCGTATTTAACAACTAGAATTCAATTTTTTATTTTCAAATAATAAAAGATTATGGTTTCCAAATACGGAACTATATTTCCCTGCGTCATGTGAGTGTTTCGACTGGGAGCCAATCACGGTTATGACAACAACGTGCTTATGTTTACATTAGGATTTTTCTTACAGCGAAAACAGTATAGTTTCGAGTCGGGTTTGGGTCCGATTCAGATCGGCCCGACCCAGGCCGAGTCTAAGAATTTCGCCCCGTGCAGACCCCTATCCAGTAAATACAGTGGAAGCTCTTAAGTTCGACATTCTTTTTTTATTTTAGTAGGTTATTTTACGACGCTTTATCAACATCTCAGGTTATTTAGCGTCTGAATGAGATGAAGGTGATAATGCCGGCGAAATGAGTCCGAGGTCCAACACCGAAAGTTACCCAACATTTGCTCATACTGGGTTGGGGGAAAACCCCGGAAGAACCTCAACCAGGTAACTTGCCCCGACCGGGAATCGAACCCGGGCCACCTGGTTTCGCGGCTAGACGCGCTAACCGTTACTCCACAGGTGTGGACGTTCGACATTCTATAGTTCGACTGCTTACGTAGGAGAATTTGACACGCCCCTATGCAGGCACTAAGAAATGGGTTTGCCATTGAATGGAAATTGGTCCTGTGTCTTGTAGTGATACTTTTGTTAAAGGACATCCATATTGATAACTGATTTTAAATTAATGAACTCTTCCTTTTCTATTTGAGAATTGTGCCGTTTGTTAGACGGAACTGTCGAAACCCACTGTGCTACAGTCCGCGTCATCGTTCACAAATGTTTAATTTAAAATTGGTAACTGAGGGCCTCTGATTTCAAATTAATTTTCTTCCAAGTGAAAGTAAATTTTATTGCATAAGTAACATTCTTAAAATTTCGAAGACTAATTCAATTGGAGAATTGAAGTAAAGACAGTCGACTTGAAGCTTTGAACTTTTTTTAGTGATGCTGTATCAACTGATATAGGGGAGAGTTGGGTAGTATCGGACATCGGGTAATATCGGACAGTGAGTTTATTTCATCTACCACCAGATGATAGTACCTGAATGACGTGGTTACGTTTCTGTGATGTCGCATACAGAAACGTAACCATGTCATTCAGTTAGGCCTACTACGATCTGGTGGTAGATGAAAGAAACGCATTGTCCGATACTACCCAATGTCCGATACTACCCAACTCTCCCCTAGTTATACAGCGTCTGAGTGAGGTGAGTCCAGGGCCCAACGCATAAACTTACCCAGCATTTGCTCTTAATGAGTCAAGGGAAAACCCTGCACAAACCTCAAACATGTAACTTGTCCCAACCAGAATTTGAACCCGGGCCTGCTGGTTTCACGGTTAGACGTGCTAACCGTTACTCCTAAGCGGTGAAATTGAAGCCTTGATGTAGCCTGATAAAGCTAAGAGGGTAAATCCAGGTATGTAGGGATACTTGCCTCACAATTGTTCTGACTAGTATAAATCTTAGAACACGGCGGGGCTCGAACCACATCGTCCTTGGAAGAGAAGCCGTCAGCTGTCTGAGTTCGGTGTTCCAGATTGGAGTACGTCTTACAGTCGAGAAGCACAGATGAGATGTAACCTCGCATTAAACTTAAATAGCGCTGTCACGAGGTAAGAGAAGGTTTCCGTGAATCCTAAAACGAGGTGTAACCATGCATGGATCGTGGTTGTCTGGTGGTTTCTAGGCCCGTAATGTGGCATTGCCAGTGACGGCTATTTAATTAAATACTGACGTCCATATTACCAACTACCCAGGTCACTTTAGGAGAGCAACCTCCAGTCTTGTCATTTCGGAGGTTCTCTTGCACCACTATTCATGTATAACTTACGGAGCTTTTAGCCTTATCAGATGGAGGCGTGAGTGCACTAAAACCGCAAGCGAGAGAGATAGACAGAGAGAGAGAGAGAGAGAGAGAGAGAGAGCTTCTCTGTCCGATTAAACTAAAGCTACTCGGAAATGAGGCTAAACTACGCACCATTCAAATCGACGTTACCTAAAGGGATGCTCTGGTACATTTCAAACATTGTTTTCTTACCTCTAGACGACTTGCAACAAAATTCTAAACAGTATTTACGAGGTAAACGTTGCATATACTAGCTGTGTGTATGTATGTATGTATGTATGTATGTATGTATGTATGTATGTATGTATGTATGTATGTATGTATGTCAGTGGCGTGCGGTGCTATTTCTCGATGGGGAACAGGTCAGAAATAATAATAATAATAATAATAATAATAATAATAATAATAATAATAATAATAATAATAATAGTAATAGGCCTAATATTAACAATAATAATAGTATGTATTATGATTTAGCAACATTACCAATTCCTTTTTTATTTTACGTCATTTACAACTTAATCAGAAAAAGAATATGTTAATATAAAACAAATTAAACATATAATATTATTGTTATTATTAGGCCTAAACATATAATACAGTTATCTAAAAATAAATAAACCTAAATTAAACCTACAATTTACCGCTTGACGAGCACCCAGTTAACCATTTCACAGAATTATAATAACTACTTTGAAAATGTCTTGTATAAGATTTTGTTTTAGTTTTAAATTCTGTAAAAAGACGAGTAGGTTTGCCATTCAAAATAACCGCGCTTTTCTCAACAAAATTGGTCGAACTAAACGCTCTCGACTTCAGCTGATCGATAACATAACACTCGCTATCTTGGTTCGCATCAGGGCGCTCGCGCTCGGTCTCGTTGAAGTTGGAACAGGCAACAGTCACCTGTTCAATTGCCATTATTTCGTCAGATTTCCCTCAGGCCGTGAATGCGCAAATCGTACGGATTTTTTTTAAGACTTATTGTATGATTTCACACACTATATCATGTCAGACGAAAAACTCTTCGAACTTAATTGTTTTCCCAATTATCACTATATAAATAAACTATCTTGATGAAACAGTATATTCCACACTTCTTAATACTCCGCGAGGGAAGAGGTAACTTTACAGCTTCCAGCGATACTCGGGTAAGTTCGTGCCCGCTCGAGCCTGCTTCGGAGAAAACATTGCTTGCGACTCCCACGCACAGCAGGCGAGATGGGCTTGAGTCGTTTTCACTTGACTGCAATAAACCTGCTAACGATAGCTGTTTTCGCTTTTCGAAAACTTCAAGTAGACCTATCCTTTAGAATGAAGTATAAAATATATCTCTCAATCTCAATTAAAGGGGCAGAGAGGAAGGGAAGGGAACAGCCTGTTCCCTCTGTTCCATGGAGGAACCGCCACTGATGTATGTATGTAAAAAAATGTTATGTTTTATTTAAAGGCGCTCGCAACTGCAGAGGTTATATCAGCGTCGCCGGACGTGCCGGAATTTTGTCCCGCAGGAGTTCTTTTACATGCCAGTAAATCTACTGACATGAGCCTGTCGCATTTAAGCACACTTAAATGCCATCGACCTGGCCCGGGATCGAACCCGCAACCTTGGGTATAGAAGGCCAACGCTATACCAACTCGCCAACCAGGTCGACTGTATGTATGTATGTATGTATGTATGTATGTATGTATGTATTGGAGGATTTCGAAAAAATATATTTATATTCATTCAATCTTCTGTGACTTAAGCAAGGCTTTTTATTGTGTTGATCATAGTGTTCGATTGACTAAATTGTTATTTGGGCATCACAGGAAGTGAACTGAAGATTTTTGAATCTCACTTATCAGACCGTAAGCATAGTTTAATGGTAAATATCTGATGTTATGGATTATTATTATTATTATTATTATTATTATTATTATTATTATTATTATTATTAATATTATTGAGTTCGCCTGGGCTCTGTATTGGGTCCGATTTTGTTTTTGCTAGACACTAATGACCTAGCCCACAATATAAATGCTGATACAGTACTGTATGCGGATGATACTACCTTTTTAATTAATCATAGTGATATCAACTATTAAAAAAGCTTTTCTCAACATATTTTATGCTCGACCATGCCGAAATGTAGTAATTATACACCTGGTAGCAGACCTTTAATGCATGTCATTAAAGTACACCTACTCATTAATGGTCAGGTATTTCAGCCAATGACGACTCAGGTTACAACTGTTCAGCCAATGACAGGTCAGCTTTCTACCGTTATAAAACCGCAAGTATCGATTATTCTCGGATATGCAATCGAAAGAGAATTAGCGAAAAGTCACGGAGGCTGGAAATCCAATACTGTCGCAGAAGGTTATGTTCTGTTACTATAATAATTAGCGTTAATTGTAAATAATATTCAAATAAATTCAATTTGTCATCTCGTTTTTCAATGTCGAATTCAATAATCAAGGTTATAATATTATAATATTATCAAGTTTAACGGGACTACGTCAAGGTCAATGACATTATTGTTCCTCGGAAAAAATCAATACTTTCGCGTCTGCGCACATCTCACAATTCACGACCTAGAACAAGGTCACTTCCGATCTTGTCAGTTACAAATAAAATGTATACATCTGAATACCGGTAATTTCAAGTTATAAATATGGTCGAGCATAAAAAGTCGTATGAAACTCGCCTATAATGGTAATTAAGAAGCTCGTATGAAACTTATGAAACTCGCTTGCGCTCGTTTCATAAATATCCATACTCGATTCTTAATTACTATCATTATAGGCTCGTTGCATAATGTACTATTAAGAGATTCTGAAGTTTGGTTTAATGCAAATGGATTTCTGTTCAACTCAGCTAAAACTGAACGTGGGATTTTTACTTCAAAGAAGACTGATCATGAACAAAGTCATTTTAACATTTTAAGTATAATTGTTTATGCTAAGTTGACATGGGAAAGTCATTGTTGATGATATTTCAACTAAACTTTCAAGAACTTTGTTTCTCCTTAAGATATTAAAAACTGCTGTACCTGAAAACTATATTCGTGATGCTTATTTTGCTTACTTTCAGAGTACTCTTATCTATGGAATATTGCTATGGGGTAACAGCGTTTTTGTAAACAGGGTTCCTTTGCTTCAAAAAGAAGCCATAAGAATTATGTCAAATGCAACTCTTAATGAACATTGCAAACCATTAATGAATTTATATATTTTAGGGTTAATTTTGTATGTTAACGACAATCTTTTACAATTAACATTAAGAAATGATATTCATTCCTATGACATAAGAGAAGCAAATGATTTTGATATCATAAATTGTAGACCTGCTGATTCGCAAAATGATTTGTATGCTCGACCATGCCAAAATGTACTAATTATACACCTGGTAGCAGCCCTTTAATGGACCTCATTAAAGTACACCTATTCATTAAAGTTCAGGTGTTCCACCAATCAGAAAATACCACTGTAGCAATATGAAAGCGCAAGTATCGATTATTCTCGGATATGCAATCCAAAGACTAGTTCTGTTACTATAACAATTAGCGTTAACTGTAAATAATATTCAAATAAATTCAATTAGTCATCTCGTTTTTAATGTTTAATTCAATTTCAAGGTTATATCAAGATTAATGTTTATTTTACTCTCTAAATTATATCAAGGTCAATGTCGACATTTGTTTCTCGGAAAAAATCAATACTTTCGCGTCTGCGCACATCTCACAATTTACGAGGTATTGCACAAGATCAGTTCCGCTCCTCAGTCAGATAAGAATAACATGAATACTTATTAATAATTTCAAGTTAGAAATATTGTCGAGCATAAAAAGTCGTACGAAACTTGACTATAATGGTAATTAAGACGTTCGTATGAAAATTATGAAACTCGCTTGCGCTCGTTTCATAAACATACTCGCGTCTTAATTACTACCATTATAGGCTCGTTGCATAATGTACTATTATCAAATGTCATTAAAGGATGCAAACAAATTTCCATCACGCATTTTAATTTTTGTCAAATGCCATTAAAAGTTGCAAACAAATTTCCATCACATATTTTAATTTAAGCAGAACTGCTCTCAAATCACGCACATCTAGTTGGTTAATTTTAAATCCTTTTTATAACCTTGGCGAATTTTTTGATTCTACAACCTCTACGTAATTGTTCTTGGCTTACCTGACCTTGTCCACACATATTGTTCATAGACATGTAATATAAACTATTAAACTAGGAAGTAAACCGGTATATGCTTGCATTATAGATGTGTCTTCCAGTAGCGAATGCGTTCCTTTATGTAACACGAGTGCAGTGTCAGATTTGAGATACTTGGTCTCCATAGAAACCAGCTCGACCACTAGGGCTCTTCACTGAATCACACACACACACATATACACACACAAAAAATTACCCCTCATTTCCTGGTATTTCTCAGGGGTTGCAGCGGATATGAAAGGGGAGTAGAAAATGATAGGGGGTTGGAAATATGCTGATGGGTAGCGGAGGAGAGCTATTATACAGGTATACATTTAGGAATGGGTGAAGCCAGTGTTTCTGTTGTATGTATCATGACTCTAAAAAAAACAGATTCTGTGGGTTGATGGAGGAAAGATCTTTCTCTATTTGTAATAAAAGGGGGAGGTTCGTTTGGGTCACGGATCGCATGGCCCTTTATATACTCCCCGCATTCACATCCTGCTCAGTTCAGTTCAGACTTTGGTAACACTGATGGACTTGTTAATTTATCGAGACAGGAATACTGCCGAAAGAAGCCGCCTACGAGGATCGTCTGCTAAGGGGGTTATACCCTTAGCTCTTTTTGTATACCCATTCCCGTCAAGACAATCACGCTTCGTCTCTTCTTCCATCATGCGCTATGTAGCTACTGACGAAATTCACTTTCCGGAGATTAAGACAGCAACTTTAACAAACAAAACCTAAGCTCTTCGGAACAAATATGCATGTTATTGCAAACAATGGCTTATAAGTAGAGTTCGAATTTGTATAGATAAATTTTTTTCGTTTCATAATATTCTTACAGTTGCTTCATAGCACAGAAAAAAGAACATGTCCAATTCTTACGTTTAACATATGAAAATGCAAATGAATCGGTTATTGCTGAAAGGAACTAAGTCCACTTTTTAAAGTTTTGAGATAATCGAAAAAAACTGATTTGTGAATAATCTATCGAAGATTAAACCAAAATATATTGTATATTATGTGCACAATATATTTTGGTTTAATCTTCGATAGATTATCCACAAAACAGTTTTTTTTTCGATTATCTCACAACTTTAAAAAGTGGACTTAGTTCCTTTCAACAATAACCGATTCAAATATGATATACAGGGTGGAAGGTAAGGTAGTACATTAATTGCAGGATGTGATTTCTTGAAATATAACGAACAAAAAAGCATAATACCATTTTGCTCGTTTTTGCGAGGTTTTTGAATAAATAATACTTTTATGCCGACATTTCGATCGCGAATTTTACGAATACTGTTTAAAATACGGTTTAATTTCTTTTATAACAACGAAGAGAACGTTTATTATGTTCACGTTGCAGCAGTATTTTAATTAGAAAATTCACAGATTTCGAATTAATCGATTGAATAAACATTGGAAACATTTAAAAAACTGTCATCTTTTCACTCCATCTAAAAGCGAAAACCTTACGTGGTATAGTTTTTCCAAATTGATATTGCATATAAAGCGCTCACTTACCGGAAAAAAAAAATTCGTTCGTTGCATTCGGATTTTTATTATAGTATCGCTCACTTGTCCGCATTTCCGAATGAATCATCAAATAGTGCCGTAATTTACCGCTAGAGCGCATTATTTGATTACAGTGCTCTGAATTGAACCTGGAAATAAAATGAATAACTCTGTAACAAACTATGAAGGACATACCTGGTTAATTTAGTATTTCCCCAATCTCATCCCATATGTTCTTTCTCCATATTACATTGCTTTAATTCTAATTTCATAAATTAGAAATCGCTCCATACTGTTGGACTTAATAAAATAAGCTTCGCGTCGTCCATTTTATTATACCTTTAATATTACCACAGCCTACTATATACAGTCGCGAAGCTCAATATGTAGTAAATATGCAAACATTAGATAGTTGCTCACCACTAGGATCGCTAATATCGCCTCATGACAGGCAATTCAAAATAGTACCGTCACAGTCTATTGCTTCTAGCACCCTCAAAACTCAAGCTTCGTGACTGTATATAGTAGACTGTGATATCACCGCGATTGGAGGCCTTACAATCGATATATTTGCCATGGCATTCTCTATTTCGATCTTGGACCGTACGGAAATCCGTTTAGAGTTCTCTGACAAGAATTCTGATCGGAATCCGGTTATGCGGACAGGCGATACGGGCACGTGGGCGATGCTCCATTTAAAATAATGCAAAGAATACAAAGTCGAACGCGCCGTACGGATCCGTTCCGGTAAAGGCTGGCTCACAATAAACCGGAAACGGAAACGACAACGAGAACGAGGACAGAAATATTGTTAAAATAAATGTATTTAAATGTGGGATTTCACAATAGTTAATTGTGAATGCTCACATTTAAATACATTTATTTTAACAATATTTCCGTTCTCGCTTTTGTTGTCGTTTCCGTTCCCGGTTTATTGTGAACCAGTCTTAAGTGGGCGACTACCTTTATACTGCATATTTTAAGATTTTATAAAACATATTTACATGCGTATGTCAAGCTTCATAAACGCATAACAATCCGGACTCTAGCTATGCGTATTTCTGACTTTACTTAAAAGAATACTTGACGTTATTTCTCTCTTCACTGACACGAAGATTGGTCCCCTCAGCTTTTCAAAACAACGTATTCCATATCGTGGGAAGTAAGGATGATTAAATACGTCACGAAGGTTTGTAACTGCTGTTTAAGTCACTTTATGGGAGTCCTATTCTGGTCCAATTTAAGTAATTCTGGCATAACGGACGTAATAGACGAGGGTTTCTTCTAAACTGCCTTGGCAGTTGGTGATTTCTATCTTTTATTCCTCGAAAAAATGGAACCACATTGTCATTCCGAAACGTTGGTGCCCGAGAGATTTATGTGGCGTCCAGAAAAAATGACGTTTCTTCTTTAACATTTTTAAAGATAATTTCCATTCTGCATCACTCTGCACACGTTTGGAAGAAGAGGGGAGTTGCTAAACGGCTACCGTTACTAATAAGGAATTTATTCCAGGTAGGCCTACAACCTGATTTAGTTCACTTTCGTCTTTCTTGTAGTAATTTAACACGAACTTTTAGCTTCATATGAGGCGTTCAGAAGTCAACATGATTAACTCCACTTTTGGTTATTTCAGAGTTTCTAAGTTGGCAATGTATTAAATTGACCATATTTTCAGTGGTCAAAGTGATTAACTCCATAGTTCAGTAAAAAGCCCACAGAATGCAATATTCTTCTTGACTACAATACAGCATCAATTGTGTGTATTCAACTTTAACCATGAATATCTCAAAATCTTTGGAAAAGGAGTTTATCATGTTGACTTCTGAACGCCTCATATTTGTGGAAGAAATTTTAAGATACTTATGAAATTGACATGTTACGTATTAAAATGTCCAGCCATGCAAACAAAATATGGGATACTCGGCTAATTCCGCAATATTAAGAAGTAAATCTATCATATTTATCAAAATGTTTATTGAAAAATATTATCAAGGTATGTAGACTTGGACGAAAAATTTAATTACCAAATGAGATAAAGAGACCTATTAAAATGCAAATATATTTAGTTGTACATACATTACAGTTGAAAAAGAACTCGGATAATTCCGCAACAGTGCGGATAAATCCGTACTAGATCTTGGCTAATTCCGCAATAGTAAATAATTATGAAATACATTATGAAAGTAACATAAAAGGAATAATTTGTGTGTAACAATGCTCACTTTCTTCACAGCTGTGTAGCAAAACACGAAAAACAGCCAACTTTCGATGTTTCACTGTATTGCCGACAGAGGTGTCGACCAATATCCTTGATTTTTTCTATAGCACTGTAGAGGACATGCCTCCTGTTGACAACCTCTCAAAACTTACGTTCACGCTATTGTAAAGCCGCAATAAAATCATATACTGTACTCCAATCACGAGAAAATCTCTGCGGAATGAGACGGAGCGGGGTAATGCTGTGAATGAATGTTGATGTCATAAGATGTCATAAGGTCACACACGTGGGTACTCGTATCTCTATTGGCTAGCTCTCACAGCACAAACTATAATATTGATACACACATTTTTATACTGCCCTAGTTACAAAATTAGATCACTCTTAATCTCCTGGTCTTTTAATCCCTCCATACAGGAAATAACATATGCAGGAGAGGTTTTTAAACTGACGTTATAACGGTAAAATTATCTATCTACTTCGCTCCAATAGATGACGCAATAGTAAGCACATTCCTTACACGGTTGATCTCCTGGTTGGAGAACAGTATGCACTACTGCGGAATTCCCGTACTGCGTAATTAGCCGAGTTTCCCCTACGAGTCAGTAATCTGTCAGTTTGTCGCTATTTTTTTTTTCAAAACTGTTTAAAACAGCGACCGTGGGAGATATTCACAGGGTACTAATGATGTGCGAAATGTAACATTTTAAAATTCATTTTCTGAACCAAAAGTTATATTTGTTCATAACAAATTTCTGCACACCTAGAGGACAAAACTAATATTCTTTCAGTCATTTATTACCATAATACAGTGCTCTCCTAAACTGACTGAGCATATTGGGAATTAGTTCAATGGCTTTCCCATAAAACGCTGGAAAATGTTTCATATAAAATATTTTTTTTTCTCGGAAAGGAAGCAAAAAACGAACAAAATTATATTAAACCATTTTGTTTTAAATATCTCAAAGCATAACTCCTTGAAATTAATTACATTACTTATGTTTCAGAATATAGCTTGCAGATATTACAACAAGAATTCACTATCTGTTAGAACGCATGAGCTTAAAAATTACTGCAGGACAACGTCGATAGCATTTTATGAAAAAAAAAAATACAATTTACTTAGTTGGATAATGAATGTAGGGTAATGTTGCCTAATTCCGTGATACCCCTAATCCCGTGGTACTTTTTAAAAATCGAATGTCAATCAAAGCTTTGCCGTTCGACCACAGCGCCAGACATTTTTCTCGAAAGATTGCATCTTTCGCCTACTTTTGAGATATCGGTGAACTTCCTAGCATTATCCCCAACCTCGTGACATTCAGTGAAAAAAACGTATCACGGAATTAGGAGTATCACGGAATTAGGCATCTTTACCCAGACTTGTTTTGTACATAATGATGTACATTTGCTCCAAATGGTTAAAAAACGAAGATATTTTATAATTGAATCAGTCATTTTAGAAAGGACTCTAGTCCGAAATCACAACACCAATAAAATCTCCATAAAAATGGCCTTATTTCCGGAATGCTACTTTTTGAAATGTACTTTGAAAAGTGTTCATCTTAATGAATCCATGAAATAATGTCATTTCTAAGGAGTATTCAAGTATGACGAATAAAATAGCGTCCAATCAAAAATGGACTAGAGCCCTTTCTAAAATGACTGGTTCAATTATTTTTGTCATATTTTCACATTTTACGAAATTAAATTTCATATTTTTACAAAATTTTCTTCATTATGTGCCCTCTTTACTCATTAACTAACAACAGTCTTTACATTATCACAAAAACTTGGATGTTACGTTAGCGTCCAGACAAGTGGTTCTATTACACGCGCGTTTTCAGTAAAGAGAGAAAAAATTGACCGAAACCTCAGTTCTGTCGTAGCCGTGCATCAGTCTTCCTGCACATCTCCCTGAAGCTGCTGAAGATTGATATTGTAACACATCCAACGAATACTCCGTTCTCAGAGTGGAGTTCTATAGAGAGAGAATTTGTTTTGTTTGAGAAAACGTATGTGAAGCGTTTTGTTCTGGACGGTATGTCAGTCCATATGCATGCCACCAACATATCCTGTCGCTTAAAGGGCTCTATCTGAGCGAGGGAACGGAGTTAGATACCTGTCAGAGTGTGTTAGATCGAGATGAACGTACAGTCTTAGACACAAAAAATGACCCATCTCCTGTAGCGTGAATTTGTCGAAGTCCACCTTCCGGCAGCACCTGATTCACACGGCTAGGAAAAGTAAATATATATTTTTTTTCACTTAATCTATCCCTTGAATATATTTTTGTTACAGATAATTTATAATGCTTAATCTTTGAACAGACAGAAAAAAATAAAAAACAAAATTAAGAAAAAACAGAGCTGAATTTTGCGTAAAAAAATTCGTTCACATGTAAACCTAAGCTCCACACGAAATAAACCGAAGACTTCCGAAGGGTACTTCGCGAATGGCAATCGGGCTTTTTTTTTTTGCCTAAGATGATACATTGATAGAGTGAGGTTTATTGAAGTAGTACTACGGCTTTTTTTGTATCTGATTTTAATAGAGACAATATAAATAAATAAAATAATATAAAACAAATCACAAAATGTAAAGAAATACATCAGAAATAAATGTGTAATATAGCAATAATGGCAACGCAATAACAGAGTTAGCTAAATAACAAACCTTTCGGTATAATCGTTAATGGCTGTCTCTTAAGAAAGTACCGGTATCTTAAGTTAAAATTTTACAGCAAAAATTATTGTAATATAGCTAGGCTAAAATATTTCATTGAGAGAAGTACATAAGTACTGGTATTTTAAGTTGAAATTTTACAGAAAAAATTATTATAATATAACCTTAAACAATTCATTGTAGTAAAGCCACATTTCATTGAGAGCAGTATCATCGTTACAGTAGTAGGCCTAACGGTATTTCAGTTAAAACTGTACAGCAAAGATTATTGTAATATAGCCTTCAACATTAATGAAATTTTCATTAAGAGCAGTACTTGCCTTACGGTAGTACCAATATTTTCAGTTAAAAATTTACAGCACAAATTAGTATAATGCAGTTTTAAAAATGTCACTACTGCATTACAGTAGGCCTAATACCAGTATCATACGTTAAAAATTTACAGCAAATAGTCGACCTGGTTGGCGAGTTGGTATAGCGCTGGCCTTCTATGCCCAAGGTTGCGGGTTCGATCCCGGGCCAGGTCGATGGCATTTAAGTGTGCTTAAATGCGACAGGCTCATGTCAGTAGATTTACTGGCATGTAAAAGAACTCCTGCGGGACAAAATTCCGCCACATCCGGCGACGCTGATATAACCTCTGCAGTTGCGAGCGTCGTTAAATAAAACAACATTTAACATTTACAGCAAATATTATTGTAATATAACCTTAAAATTTTCATTAAGAGCAGTGCCTTTGTTACAGTAATGTAACATTTTAAGTTAAAATTTTACAGCACAGACTATGTTTATTGTTTCTCAATACACAACACAGTTCTACTCTTGAAATCATTATTTTGTGTGTTCGTTTTCCTTGATGCGGGCGTCGTCTGTTTTCATCGTACAGCACCACGCGCCACTTCTCTTCAAGTCACTGGCTCATTGTACACACTCCGTACTCACTTAACTTCAAAGATTAGGGACTAAGGATCCGGTCTCTGGAAATAATATGAGAAAAAGGATCATAAGGTGAGGTCAGGTGAGATAAAATAAGGTAAGACAAAGTAAGGTAAAACAAGGTCAGGTAAAATAATGTGAGGTAAAATAACGATAATGCACGATAGCATAGATTAAAATAAAAATGTCCACTTCGCTGCCTGAATTCGTCTAAGCGTAACTATGTCATACCTAATCCTGATTCAGCGTGGACTGCAAGTATGCTCTACCCACGGCAAGACAATCGGGAGCTATGGTTAGTTGGCTGATACTGATTTACAGGAACTCTTACATTACCCTAAAGACATAAAGAATTCTATGTCTGAGTCGGGGGCATATAACAATAAATTCACTAATCTTGTGATATCATGATAGAGGGAGATGATACGGAACAGCGGTGAATTTTGTCCTCAGTGATAAACGACCAATAAATTTTCTAGCAAGAACAGAGCTTTTGTATAACGTAACTCTGCTGCATTGATCCCTTGGCTTCATTTCTATCCTCTAACATTTCTAAAAAATTCTCATCGCTCTAAAACGTATATGAACTAGAGACCTTGAGAAAAACTTGTCTCAGAACTAGAGATGGATCAATACCACAATATCCCGATAATCGATATGATACCAGTACATTGATTTAGAGCTTCGATACACGATAATGCAAATTCAAAGGTGAAAAAAGAAATGAGATCACAATAGAAAATTAAAACACATTCAAGAGCATTGGAATTTGTTTTTCTAACAGCATAGATAACCTTGAACTGTGACAAAAGTGAGAAGAAGCTGAAGCATTAGATGTTTAATCAAATTCGTAAGTATTAAACAATATTAAAAGCACTTCTATTACACTAAAGTTTTCCGTCCTTGAAAAAAGGATTCTTATAATTCTCGTTAGTCTGTTTCTTTTTCTTTGTTGTATACCAGTCCAATTGAAGATGTGGGTTCCTAAGTGTCCTAAGTCCTTTCTTTTGGGTTTCATCTTGCTTTATTCACATTTTAATTGATCCTCTTCAAGCTCAACGGTAACTGTGTAATTTTATTTAACAGACTCTCCTAAGTCTTGACTTAGTGTCTGTATATGAGCCGTTCAGAGCAGAAGTGGTGTAAGTCAAAATTGGATGATGAGGTTTAAAGTAAAATTCTGTAAAATACAGCGCAAAGTAGCAATTAATATGTACTTCGTGCTATCCACTGACTACTAATAGTTTAAATAAAATGAATATTAATTGCTACTTTGCTCTGTATTTTACAGAATGTTTACTTTAATCCTCATTACCCATTTTTGATTTACACCATTTCTGCTCTCAACGGCTTATATGTTCTTTCAAACGGATCTAAGGGCGTCAAATTTATTGAAATGGTTTTTGTCATTATCCCATAACTTGTCATTTGGACTTAGGTCAGTTTGGAATCCACCTCTTCAATAGGCTACTAAACAAATACTCTCGTAGAAAGCTGTAGCTGATAATATACACGAGTACTGAAAAGCTATTTTTCGCAGCTTCCCAACCCCACGACTTAACTATTGAAATTTTTAGTTTACCAGGGATGAGGATTCTCTGTAACGTGTTACAAGAAGGGAACATATATTTAGGCACTTGATGCTAATATCCCAACTAGCTGTAATTATAAACGAGCAAGCAATATGTACACACTCCAGCATAATGCTGCTGATTTTGAAAGCGGTAGCCAATTGTAGCGAATGACAGAATTCCGTGTTCGCTGTTTAACTAACGAAGTTCGCGTCATTCTGTTGGGTATAGCTTCGGCTGACGTAGACTTTGTGATGGCTTCAATAAGCGTTGCTCGATTTCAAACGCAGGTTCAAGAAAACGGTCTCAATCGCCATTTACAAACAGCAAGCCGCGTCACTAGATTCATTCTTCAGTTTCTGAAACAACAGCTCTCCCTTGTTAGATTTGAGTGTGTTGTGGAACAAGGCCTCAAAACGGTTCTAACCGACATCAAATTCACTCAAGTGTACTCGGTGTCATTTTTAACTTTAATTCATAAAAATCCTTTCCCCGGTTATAAAATATTTTTGAATGACGGCAAAGACAACAGATTTCCGTTAAACGCGGAACAGCTTCTATAAAAGTTTACATAGTGGAAGTCTTAACTGTCTCTGGAAAAGAAAGAAAGAAAGAAAGAAAAGGGAACCCCCTAAAAATTTAAAAGTATTACCAAAAAACCACGAGTCCTTTACCCAAAATTATCGATCGCTCTCGACACTCGCAGCTATAGAGAAATGAGGCAACGAAAGTATTAAAAATAGAACTCTACTCGAAATTTATTCACCGAAAGAAGAGGTAATGCCCATAATTAAACACCATTCTTTTCCTGTAAATTCACTGATATTTTCTATTTTTTTTCATGTAGGAAAAGTAAAGAGGATGAACTTGCGAATTCTAAATGAGTCAGTAGAGCAAGTGGACAGCTTCAAATACTTGGGGTGTATAACTTATTTTATTTCAAGGAGTGCAGTTCGGTTGCTCCTTTGAACACCCACTTACAGATTTATGACTTCCTACACAAACAACTCTGAAAATTCCATCCTGTCCCCTCGTCCCAACATTGCACAGTTGCCACAATCCTGGTGACCCTCGAAATTATGCAGTGAAACTGACGGGATTCTTGGAATTCGGAAAAGATGCGACAACTCTGCCTCCACGTGGATTTGACGGGAGCCTGTCAATTCTTCTGAACGAAGGTTGTGATTGGTTACTGACAGGAGAAGACAAGATTTCCGTCACAGTAAGGAAGACATTTATTTATGACAACCAATTAGTAGGGGGTAGTAGAAGGTCTGTCGGCAAAGTCTTTTCTATGAAACTGCACTCCATGAAATAAAGTAAGGTGTACTATAAGCAGTAACATAAGCTGCTGCCAGAAAGCCAAAAGGAGGATAGCAATGGCAAAGGAAGTTTTTAATAGAAAAAGGAGCGTCTTCTGCGGACCTCTGGAGAAAAAACTAAGGAAGAGACTAGTGAAGAGCTGTGCGTGGAGTGTGGCATTGTATGGGGCAGAAACATGGACATTACTACGAAGTGAAGAGAAGCGATTGGAAACACATGAAATGTGGATATGGAGTAGAATGGAGCATGTAACAAACATTAACAATCGAAGCTGTGTTGAAAAGAATGCGTGAAGAAATAATAAAGCTGAAACTGATCAAGAAGAGAAAAAAGGAATTGGTTGGGTCACTGGGTGAGAAGAAACTGCCCACTGAAGGATGCACTGGAAGGATTAGTGAACGGGAGAAGAGTTCAGGACAGAAGAAGACATGAAATAATAGACGACATTAAGACATAATGGATCATATGCGAAGACTAAGACGAAGGCAGAAAATAGGAAAGACTGTAGAATGATGGGTTTGCTGTGAAAGACCTGCCCTTAGGCAGAACACTATGCATGAATGAAACACATATTATGGTTCCTTCCGTTGACGTTTCTATTAGCCAAGAAACAATCATTGCAAAATTTCACAAGCTGTGAATAGACCTAAACTCTTCCTTGGAAGCATTCCTTCATACTCCAAGTTTCCGAATTGAATACTGGGTGTTCAGTTCAAAATGTGTGTTGGCTCGCTGCATGCCGTCATGTGGCTAGCTGATGAGCCTAGAGAATTCAATCTTCCTACACTTCCGCAGCTCAGGTGTATAATCTAAGAGGCAGAGAAGTTGGCTAGCAAGTACGGCGTCCATTCTGAAGAGTACGTGCCGATACGTACGGTAACGCCAATAGTGGCAAGAATGTGAACTGTTTGGAAATACGTACTGTCGGGATATGGGGCGAGGGTTAAGACGATTCCTTACGTATTTGTTGACATTAACTTCGACGGTCAACATGGACACGGAGCATTTGATTTGTGTTGTGGAATGTTACCATACGCAACCGATGATAACAAATACCCTGCGTACGACTTGCCGGCGCAAAACACAGTTCGAAAGAGGTTATGGTAGCACACAGACCGTACAGACCGCCATCTGTTGCTACGACGTTCAAGTTATACCGTACACATTCTCAAGTTCAGATTGAAGAACGCCTTAAATAATAGGCAACTTCTCTAACATATAAACTGAAGCTCGCTTCAAATCGGTGACCCAACATCAGTGACGTCATGACACACTTTGAAATGAACACCCAGTATACGCTTGCGCAGTAGACGTGGTTGTACTATACAGTATATAACTCCGCCTTAATTTAGGTATGTTGTCTATCGCCTACGTCATTACAGTTTCAGAAAGAAAGAAGTGGAGGAAAAAGTTGTTTCAGTACATAAACGCAGAAGTAGGAATTCATGTCAATGTTCTGCAAGGTACAAGAAAGTGTCTCTAGAAAAAAGAAGAAGTAGGAACTCCGGGATTAAATATCTCATTGTTATTCCCTACAGCTCCGCCAGGAGTATTGCATCTTCGCACTAGAGAGAGAGAGAAAGAGAGAGAGCGCGAGGAGGGCTGAGAGAGACAGAGAGAGTAGAGCGAGGAGTGTTGATAGATACAGTAATTCAAAAGGGCGGGAAGAACCGCACACATTTCGTCGCATAGCTTCTAGCTGGGTTTCCTCCTTTTCTAGCGTACACCGAGAGATAAAAGCACTCGCGGGACAAGTAAAAGATGCCGATGAACTCACCTGTGCTTTCGCAAAGATGAGATAAACGTGACAGTAAAGACGACAATTTAATAGTATTCTGTCCCTTTTACATGGCATTTGGACGACTGGGACGTTTAACTTGCTGTTGTGAAAGCACTATGTTTGTGAATATGCAATGAACTTTACTCTCTCAAAATGGTAATGTTATCGAAGCCTACAATTCCTTAAGAAACTAGCTATACTGTCAAAACGTGAGTTATTTTATTCCACTCCACGTTTCGTATGTCTGGACCTTTTAAGTGGGGATGTGCACAGTGGCGGCTCGTGATAAAATATTACATGTGTTCACAATTTTGTGTTCCAAAATCGAAGAGAATTTGAAATCATACGTTTAGCCTATGTCATGATTCCAATGTTTCAATATCGAAAAAAACCGTATATAAATTCAAAACAACAAACAGTATAATATAATAATAAAAATAGTAATAATAATAATAATAATAATAATAATAATAATAATAATAATAATAATAATAATAATGAACCCCAATCTTTTTATTTCCAATTTTTCCTGGTAAGCCAGTTTACCCAGTTATTCACTGTTCCAAATTACTTGAACAGAGTTCATTGTTTACGTTTGTTAAAAATGAATACATACCACAATGCTGTTATTTACAAAAGTGTGTGTTCAGTAATATATTTTGATTCACAACACACTGATACACTATAGCCTATACCACTACTGTAATCTCATTCGTATAGATTGATTACTATAAATACATGCCACTAAATATTCTTAAATATTATACACTACCATACAGATACTTAAATTCATAACACCACTTCATTCAGCCAGCACGTGTTTGAAAGCCAAACTATGATATTATGCTAACACAAACTACACTCTCGTAGCAGCACTGTACACACATCCACATAAAGTAAACGTTCAGACAGTAACATGCTGACACCTACAGGCTAGAATACAGACTATTAAATTTCTTCCTCGAGATATAGCACGTGAACGATAGCATCGATGCACCTGACATCTGTAGGATAGATTCACTGTTCACTTAACGCTTTGTGCTCTTGACGAGTCATAAGCGGCCAGCGAAAGACAATTTTCTCCTGCGCATGTGTGAAATTCCTGTAACCTTCTTGGAAAGAGCACGGCTTGTACGTGAACGGATGTTGCCAAGTTTACATAAGAAGTTTATGCAAGATGCGGGAAGTTTAAAATATTCGATTCTGATATTATACATTCCCACTATGTCAATACGGTATTAAATGATAAAACTAGTTGTGCATTAATGGAAACAAGGTGTTCACGTGCTCTTGTGCTCATATGGACGCACCGCCACTGGATGTACACCGATTCATTGATTGTGATTAACATGCTAATAACTCAGTATTCTTATTCCCAGTAAAATTAAATTTGGCATACTTCCAATACGTTTCTTCTGCTGTATTTTTCATAAAATAGTCACATAACAACTATTTTTGACCATATCGCGATTCACATTTGTGATCCATATTTTAAGTTATTGCTTTTTAAGTGTCTTTTTTAACTCTTCTATTTAATTATTAACCCTTCAGTGCTCGCGCTATTATTTGTGACATTAGTATTACTTCACCAAGGCGAGTGGAGCCGTGGCCGTAATGTGAACTTTCACGATCCGGTATTACGAACGCAGGAGCAGTAGCGCCACGGCTCCGGGCTGCAGGACTCCACTGGCCTTGGTCGAGTAATACTCGCGCGGATTACACCTGTAATCCATCTCGTTTTCAATACACATTTTTTTACACAAATGAATATGGATTTTAAAACATACACATCATATAATAATACACACCTCTGACTGAGGTTTTGGCTGATATGTAAATCTATTATCAAGCAGTACATCTCACTTGACGATTTGTGTAAGAAAAAGAACAATTGTTTGTATGCATCTGATGCCAGATTAGTAGAATATGTAGCTATAATCCGTGCATTTCGAATTGGCGGATCAAGGTCAAGCAATGGACTGCATTTTCCACGTGCTTACCCCAATCCTGAACCATTTTTCTCAATTTTTTTTAAACGTACCGGAGTGCATATGATATTTCCATACAGATATCCTGCGTCATCATACGATGAAAGAGTAATGGAACGGAGAAAAATTCTCTCCGGCACCGGGATTTGAACCCGGGTTTTCAGCTCTACGTGCTGATGCTTTATCCACTAAGCCACACCGGATACCCATCCCGGTGTCGGACAGAATCGTCTCAGTTTAAGTTCCAACTCTTGGGTTCCCTCTAGTGGCCGCCCTCTGCACTACGTCATAGATGTCTATGAATGTAGGACTGAGACGATTCTGTCCGACACCGGGATGGGTATCCGGTGTGGCTTAGTGGATAACGCATCAGCACGTAGAGCTGAAAACCCGGGTTCAAATCCTGGTGCCGGAGAGAATTTTTCTCCGTTCCATTACTCTTTTATCGTATAATTTTTCTCAAGTAAAGTCAGTTGGGACAGCCGGAATTACCAGTGCTTCAGTTCACAGTTTTTAGTTCAGTGACTCTTGAGTGGTTTGTACTTTTGTACGCGACCTTGATCCGCCAATACGAAATGAACAGATTATAGTCAGCGATGTATGCAATGGAGGGAGAAAGGAACTAACCATCCTACCCTATTTTCTTTTGGCTTAGTTGTCTCACGAGTGATGTCTTATCGGTACGACTAGGATTCTTACTTAAATAAATATATTTTTATTTGCACTGTAATAGAAAATCGTAATTGCGTTTTAAGTTTCGGACAATTTTACCTAAGCATATTAAGTTTTTTATAAATTTATTTTACATAAAAATACATATTTTGAATTTTTTATGTAAACACATATTTTCAAATATTCACATAAAACACAAAAAAATTAACTTTTCACCAAATAATTTTCGACAAAAGCCCCATATCGGATTAATCATCACCCGAATGTTCAGTGCAGTTGCTTAGACCTGACAGCTGGCAACTGTTTCTCGGAATTGCCTATCTGTGGACCTGCAGTCTGCTCTCTCACCACAAGCGATAAGAGCTGTCAAAACTAAAAAACTGTACTGTAACTAACACACATAAACAATGATGTCTCATTTAGTATCGCCTTGTAAGTTATAACGCTGATTCAGGAAGCAATTATAATTTCGTAAACATCAGCTGTCTGTGTTTTCGTTTCCAATCATAAACAAGTTTTTAGTGAGTGCATGTTGATTCTCAATGTCCAGGGCGCTCTTTTTCCCTGTACAAGGCAATGTTCCGCAATAATAGTCTGTCATTTGTGATGGACCAATTGAGGATCAATCTCATTTTGTACTGTAATTCTTCAGCAGTTCGCGAGACAGCATAGTTTGTACTGGTAAGCACTGCATATTTCTTATACTGACATAAAACAATTGAAATACAATTAATTATTTTTCCTTTTTTCACATATTTTCTCAATTTTGTGCACATAAAAATAAATACTTTTACGATTTGAGCACCTTATTGGTGTCACTTTTGAGGTTCAATCCTGTCTTCGGACATTTGACTAACTACTACTGTATTTATAATTAGTCTGCTAATTTTATGAAACAAGTCCCGGGGATATTTCCTTGGGTTAAAGAATCGGGCATGTAGGACTGACATTCCTACTGCAATTGATGCCAATGTCTGTATAGGTGGGGGTCTTACCCTCCCGCCTCCATGGTCTGTAATGGGAATGATTTTACAAATTCTCATTCATAATATTAACCTCAGTGTTCCTTAAGAGTCTTACAAGTTTCAAAGTGTCGCTACGTGAAACGTTAACCTTTCTGTAAATAGAGTGACCGATTGTGAAAAGACGATCCCATTTATGAACTCTTGAGTGAACTCTGGGTCGTGAAGGTTTTTAGAATTTATCTCATGGATTATTAAGAAAAATCTCTAGAAAAAAGTCGGAAAGTAAATAAATCAAAGCCGAAAGAGCATTTATTGTCTGTAGCAAATGAAACCGAAAGCCACTATCCTATTGGAAAACCGGAAAAAGAAATACATTAAAACTTTGTTGATTTTTACCACAGACTTGGGTTACACTGTAACACAAGCCATTTGTTTTCCACGACCCAGCTACAGTCCATTGATCATTCTTGCAACAAGAGGGGGTATCCTAAGCGGGAACTCATTTGTCTACCAGTTTCCCTGCAACTTAGACAAACTTTCGCAAGTCAATCTCGCCAGCGTACTGAAAAAAAGAGACACAAGAATTGCCGAACACTGCAACTTGCATTAAGTAAACCCCCACTTAGTAAATTATCCCTCGAGATCATAAAATGAAAGCATCTCCAAACTTTACGTATCAAATCTAGATTTTAGCTTAATTTGAATTTTATAGCAAAACGTTTATATAGAACTTTAAACAGGAAAAATATTTAGTGAAACTACAACAACAAAAAGAGGGCATCCTGAATTTCTGAGGTATTATATTATCATAGTTGCGATGCAAATTAAATTTGAATTGAAACAACATACATTTGCTTATGAAATGACAATCGGAGATGATGAAATTGATTTAATTAGTAAGTAAGAAAATATCACATCATTAACTTCATTTTTGATTTATACAAAACGATGGAAGTTTTTTCTAAATTTACGAAGATTCGAACCAACTTTTTTTTTTACTTTTGGACAAAGGAAACCACCAGTATGCCCTAGTTAATTACCATTACTCCTTTGATTTATAGAATTTGAAAAAAAAAAACATCGATAATGGGAAAAACAATGGAGGAGGGGAGTTCGATCCGGTGCTGTGGATTGGACTCCGGCGTAGCTCAATGGTAAGAGCGCTTGGTACGTAAAACCAAGGACCCGGGTTCGATCCCCGTAGCCGGAGCGAATTTTTCTCCTCTAATATTAATCATCATGCAAATTAGTCTAATATAATAACGTGACACAAAATCATAATATTGAAAAAACAACTGTACATGCAAGTAGAAATTCGAAATAATACAAATAATATTAGGCAATGATACAATAAAAACAAAACAGATACAGATACAAAATACTGTAACAGTGACACTCGTCTACAGTATTATTAATCAAAGGAGGACAAGCTGTTCGATTATTATAGTACAAACACGAGAGGAAGGTCTAATGTGACGCATGGAAATTATTAAAATACTATTTATGAAAGCATTATCAGCCAACTTACTCTTCAAGGAACGACCACTCATATAAATTGAGGGAAAGAAGACAGAGGACGGACACTGGAAGTTCTCTTTTCTCAATCGTACTATCAGGGACTGGAATGCTTTACCTGCAGACTTACTAAAGGCTTTACCAATAACCAAAAATGTATTTAAAAATAGGCTTAAGGACTTTACTAATAGACGGTAGTAACTACTTAAAGGGTGTAATTGATATCTTGTTATTTGAAGTGTTCTATCAGTGAGGAAGTGTGTTGTGTCAGTGAAGTGTGTAGTGTCAGTGAAGTCTATTGTGTAAGTGAAGTGTGTTGGTGTCAGTGAAGTGGCTGTGCAAAGTATTTGAACAGTGAAATGATTAGAAGTGTTAGTGAAATCAGGTAGAGTCAGTGCAGTGAGTGAGTTGACAGCGAAATAAGTGTAGTGTCGAAAGGTACTTGTGCAGGTATGAACCTGTCACACTCGTGGGTCTTAGTTCGAACTTAGGGTTAAGATACAAATTAGATTCACTTTAAATGTTATTTTAAGTGACCATGCGTCACTTAATTTAGGATGCTCATTATTATTATTTTATTATTATTACTATTATTAATTATTGTTTTTATTAGTTGTGTTTATTATTAATTGCCATTATTGAGTGTAATTAGTTACCACTGCCACCGGATATATACCCATTTGCAGTGTGAATACATACATACACACATACACACATACATACATACATACATACATACATACATACATACATACATACATACATACATACATACATACATACATACAGTACAAATCTAGAAACATCTCAGTAACGAATTTCGTAGGATAAAACATACTTTCCTAGTTGAACTTTAAACTGTGATAGTGTCCGGCTAACCCTGACGTCATTAGGTAAAGAATTCCAGCGGGCGAGGCAATGATGATTGATGAGTTGAGGGAAGTCCTGTGGCGAGGAACAGGAAGGAGATCTTGATGCTGATTTCGTGAGGTAGTGAAGAACTCATGGTGTCCACTAGACCTCCGAAATCATGGAAATAATTATCATCGAAATAATAATAATAATAATAATAATAATAATAATAATAATAATAATAATAATAATAATAAGCTGAAAGAGATGGGAAATTCAAGTCTAGATCTTCAGTTCCCATCAGTTCATACTTAACAGGTGGCTTCAATACTGCTGAAAGAGAACTAAGGAAAATGTTGTGAACTGCTAGGAACTTTAAGTGGGACCTGCCTTGTAAGTACGCTGTAGCGGAATGACTCCGCAATTTATATTTCTCATTTCAGACTAAGAGCTATTTAGCTAATTGTGTACGATTAATCATTATAATTAAATTGTAACTACGCTGCTTACAAGTCTATTATATGCTAGATAAGACCAGACAAACAGCCCAATTACTAGTTTATTCCATTCAAAAGAGATAAAGAGTGCATTATCTACATACTGTCATTTAAAACGCTGTCATACAAAAAGATAACTTTTTTACAGCAATGAGCATTGAGCACTGAAATGATTTATACATGAATTGGTCACGATGGGGATTGTTAACGGTCGGAGTTGAAAACAATAGTTCAATATCGGCTCGTATCCATTGTGTCTCATCTCATCAGGTCACGAACAAGGAAAGTATCCGTCCATTCCAAAACATTTGTCACGAGTTTCTACTACACAATACGTAATTAAATGCTCGATAGAAAGCATCCCGGGTTAAACGGATGGAATCCAACTCTTCCACAGCTGTCTCGAAAAGAAACCGGACGATCTATACAAACACAATTACAGTAATACCAATATAACGAAATCCTAAGGCCTCTGAAATTGTGAAATTACTTCGTTATACTGAAATTTCGTTACATGGAAATAGCCTAAGTTATTTTCCTTAAAAAAAAAGCATGCTTGTTCATTTACCTCAACTTAATCAGTAAATTCTAAACATTCTGAGGATTTATTAGTTGGTTATTTAGCGTCGATGAGATTCGTGATCGCGAGATGGTATTTGGCGAGATGGGGCCAAGGATTCGCCATGGATTAGCTGACATTCGCCTTACGGTTGAGGAAAACCTCGGAAAAAACCCACCCAGATAATCGACCCAAGCGGGAATCGAACCCAAACCCGAGCGCATCTCTAGATCGGCAGGCAAGCGCCCAAGCCGGTGGCTAAGAAGTAATTTTCCCCTGCCTTTCTCATATGTGTTTGTCGCTTGATATAATTATCATAATCATATGACACTGAATAACGTCTGTACTTGAAAATAATAGTTATGAAATAAAGAACACCTAATAGAATTTTGAACATTAATTGATATTTCTAACATCGCCCAATAATGCTCTCTGTGTGTCACGACAGACAAACTGCAGAATAGGGGAGAAGTGGGTACAGTGAGACAGGGAGAACAGTGAGACATTTTTTATTACATGGTAAATTTTTATGTTGAAATGTTTGTAACATTGGAGTTGTATGTCTGAGTAAAGTAACAGTATTTTCATACTCGATTTGATTCTAGTTATAAAGGTGAGCGATGAAAAAATAATTCGTAATTTTTCACACTAGAAGTAAAATTTTGGCTTGTGTTTAATGAAGGTTATATTGGACATACAAATTAAATAGAAATATGAATGTTTTGTTACCTAATACTATGGTATTTGACGTTATGTTTTGCAAAGTTTCGTCTTCCTTGTTTTGATTTTGAAGTGATGGTGCCATTTTTAAACGAACTATGCGTAAAGGGAACAGTGAGACATGCCATTGAAGGGTACACTAAGACGTCTCACTGTTCCCATTTACCAATGATTTGAAAAAATAAACTGTAATTATATTACATTTACCGGTAACTAACATTAAAAATGAACATACTAGTAACCAGTTTAGGAACTATAGCATAAAATAATGGATACATTACATTTTAATGGTTTCTTAAATAAAAAATTATTCACGAAATTAAAAAAAATATATATTAAAAAATAATAAAGAATTAAATTAAATTCTTATAATTATAAACTTTTTTTGTCACCAAAAATTCGTTTTATTTTTTAGCAAAAGTTTGAAAAGTCATGGAAAATTCACTTTTCCAAATGTTTAAGATGTTTCAATGGTTCCGAAGTCAGACATCAAAATGATTCTAAATAAGTCTACAGAACATGGCAAGATAAAGAGACAGCAAGTTTTCTTTTCTTTTGAAATAAATGTAAACCATTTCAATGTCCGTTAATAGACACTGGTGTCTCACTGTACCCTCCTGAATGGGAACAGTGAAACATTTGCATTTTTTTTTACAACCACGCATTGTATCTTATGTCCTTTATCTATTAACATTTCTGTTTATGTATTATTGTACTCCATGTTTTAATGTATATTTCTGTTGCACTTGATTTTAAAAATACTTGAAATTTCACTTACATACGTGTGTCTTAATATTTTGTGTCTCACTGTACCCACTACTCCCCTACCTAATGTTTGCTGAGATAGAGAACTATAATTTCGTAATTTTGAGGATTGGTGTGGGATTCATAATATACTGGTAAAGGAAGAAATCATGTAATTAATTAGGACTGTCTGTATGATTAACTGTTTATTACAGATATACCAATCGTTAAATAAATATTACAGTATATATATTATACATAGCTAAATCAATAACTGTAGTTATTTTATTCGATTCATTAAATATTATAATAAACGATGCCTTCAAAGTCCTTGCTAATTAATTAGTTAATTAATTATAATAGCTTGTTAACCGTGGTCGTTGATGTTTGATTCAAAATAGCCATGCTGATATTAATACTGCCTTCGAGTGTTTGAATTTATAAACCATACACACATGGACGTATTTACAAAAATGTCAATTTCCCCTCATAATCAGCTTTCGGAACCTAATTACAGGCCCGTGTTCAAACTTCATTTTATATATAAAATTAATTTCATTCCAGTAGACGTGTTGACTATGAAAAGGTTAGTGCATATTTATTTAGCTATGCTATATCTACTGTAAATGTTATGCCGTTTTGAATTAACCGACGAAAACTGGGGAAATGTTGCTTAGGTAAACCAAATTTCCATTAATGCGGCGCAGTGAAATCAATTAATTTTGTTCTTAACTAAATTGTATAATCTTTGCAATCTTGGTGGATCAATTCGCAGAACAATGGCTTACAATGACTGCGAACACGGGTTTGAAATCCGGCGTTATTTGAGTCGTGTTATGGTGAACAAAGCCAAGATTCCCGACGGTTTTTCTCGGGGTTCTTCTGTCTTCCTTTATAATTCACAACCGTTAAGGCTGATTCACAATAAACCGGAAACGAGAATCGGAACGAAAACGGTAAAATTGTTAAACTGTGTACATTTTAATGTGAGCATTCACAATTAACGAAAAGCTTGCCGGAGCCCGGGATCGGGAACGGAGAGTTGGCCAACTTTCAACTTTGGCGTTCATGTTTCCGATCACAGCCCACTAGATTCATTCTATTGCCATCTAAAAGCTATTTTGTCGTCGTATATTTTGTAGCAAGAAGACCGTGACATAATCTATGCGTTATTTCTTCTGTGCTGTGCATCATGGAGCAAGTTCTATTTGATGAGATTCTAATATTGAGTGTTGAGGAAAATCCTCACGTTTACGATAAGCGGTGCGCCTCGTATAAAGATGAGAAAATGAAGGAGAATACGTGGCTTTCAATAGCTGCATCTTTGAACACCGATCGTAAGTGAATCATATTTTATTACTGTATTGGTTGCATTACACACTACATATTCATGCTTCAATTCAATAACTACTGTTGTGTTCATTTTTGTTCTATTACAAATGTTTCTTCTCTAATTATTTTACGTTATGGTAGACTTAAAATAGGTTGTGATAATAAAGATGCATGGGCTTATTTATAGTACCGTACCTAATGAAATGTTTCAGTTGAAATTTCGAAGTTGGTTACCGTAACCTGTGTTTATGTTGGCTGCCTTGTACTCATGAGAGAACGCCATTGGTCAATTATACACAAATAACATCAGAATGCGTAATATCGACTTTACATATCGTCATTGACATGCATATCGATATGCATAGTCATCTATGTTCTCGGTTTATTGTGAATAAAAAATTTTCATATCCACGTCCTATGCTTCTCGTTTTCATTCCGGTTCTCGTTCCCGGTTTATTGTGAACCAGCCTTTACTCACCACTCCAATATTTTTATAATTATTTCAATAGAACTTATTCAAAACGGTGCGGCGTGATTTAGTACTGTGAATGGCGTATAGATGGCATAATTCTTAAGGGCCCTATACACGCGAACACTTATCGGAGAATTATCTGTATTTTTTACCTAAGAGAAGAAAACCTATGTCTGACTTGGATGATTGTCACTACTCCCTCAAACTTACCTCCTAGACTTATAATTCACAAAGAAGTCGTAAAAGGTCGAATCATTATCATCATCATCATCATCATCCACAGGGATTAGGCCTTTCGACCTGTTCCGTCCTCTCAAAGAAATTGATCTCTCCATCTCTTCGTAGGTCTTCCTCTGTCTCTCTTGCCTTTAAGTTTGTACTCTAGAATCTTTTTAGGGATACGGTATTCTCGCATTCTTTGCACGTGTTCACAGTATTTTTCTTTGTATTCTTTAATTTCATTGTTTTAAGTTGAATATGTTCGGTTCGTCTCTTATCGTTTCATTATATTGTCTGTCTGTTCTTCTGTATCCAGCTACCGATCTCAAAAATCTCATTTCTGAAACTTCTATTTTGTGTTTTTGGTTTTCTGTTAGGGTCCAGCATTCTGAGCCATATAAGATAGATGGGACTGCCAAGACTTTATAAAATTTCAAAATGGTTTCTTTCCTTGTTTTGTTTAATAGGGTTCAAAAAGGTCGAATAAATCAATAATTCCCCCTGGAGAAATGAGATCACGCGAGAGAATTTTTCAAATCTGTACTTCCGTAGATTGCAGCTATTTTGCTACAGTTGACTACTTGAATCAATGACGAAATCTGGACCACACGCTCGCGTTATCGTTTGTTTTCATGTTTTCCTCCCCTCCTACTTAATATGAAGAGCGCTACAGCCGGAAAAATCCAAGTAGCTGCAGAACCCTGGAGACTTACCTCCAGGCCGAAAGTCAATGCAGAACCACCACTGCAATTCCTACCATTCGATTACTAATATTCCTATTACAACTGGACTAATGTCTCTGAAAAAAAGCCGTAAAACGAATTACCCACATAATTTTTAACTCGAGGATTCTACGGGTTACAGCTCACACATTCATCGCTTAATCTACTTCATATGAATTGTACAATTTTGTATAGCTTAACGAAAATAAGTTAGTAAATTGAACTCATTTGATTGTATATTTTTGTATAGTTTGGCTGATGAATTGTATATGCTTTTAAAATGATTACTAGTCTGTGTAGCTCTATTTATGAATTGTATATAGGCCTACTGTAAATTGACTGGTAGTCTGTATAGCTCAATTGATGAATTGTGTATGCTGTAAATTGTATAATAGTGTGTATAGCTCAACTGATGAATTGTTTATGATTATAAACTGAATTAATCTACTTGATATTAATTACACAAATTTGTGTAGCTTAATGAAAGTATGCTACTTTGTATTGTATATATTTGTATAGTTTTGGCCGATGAATTGTATATGCTTTAAATTGAATAGTAATATATATAGCTCTATTGATAAATTGTTTGTGTTTGTAATTTGAAGTACTTTGCATGATATGTATTATCAATTTCTGAATATCACAACTGGTTGAATTATTTATGCCTTAAATTTAATTAACTTACTTGTTTTGTATTACACATATAACTCAACTGATTAATGATCGTTTGCGTTTGTAAATTTAATAATCTGATTGGCTATGTATTGTATACTTTTAGTAGAGCCATCTATGTAGCTCAGTCGGCAGACTCGCTGGGCTGCTGATCCGGAGCTGCGTTCGGGTTTGGGTTGGATCCCCCTTTGGTCTTTGGTTTCTTCCGAGGTTTTCCACAGCCGTGGGACTGAAGCCGGATGGTCTATGGCGTCAACCCCTTTGATTTGATTACCCCCCTTTGATTGGATTAACTGGTTGGGTTTTTCCGAGGTTTTCCCCAACCAAAAGGCAAATGCCGGGTAATATTTTGCCGAATCCTCGGACCTCACCTCATTTCACTACATCTTGCCAAAATATTGTAAAAAATTGCACAAAATTGTAATTGTAATATTGTAAAATTTTGACTTGTTCCACATCTTAAAGCTTCATTGCTCATGTAAGATCTATGGAATAAAATAAATGAATGAATGAATAACATTAATTAAATTTTATAAAATTTCCTGTCGCGTTATATCAAGTTAGCATGACTTGGGTCATGTGATATTATGCGAGGTGCGTGTGGTTCAGTAGGTTTCACACAAGAGTGGAATGAGGGTTTTTGGTGGGGGAGGGGTACATACTCATTGTTTACGTATCATCCGGAAATACGGTGACAAGATGTTTTCAACACATGTTTACTCCTGCCTGCCTCTATAATGAAAGGATAAGTTTTCAGAAGAGTAGCCATTTCTATCCCTCCCTCTCTCTCTCTCTCTCTCTCGCACACTCTCTCTGCAGATACCACAGAGTATAATCAAGTTAGAAACATCAACTGTAGCAACCCAACGTCGTTATAAACAACTTAGGAACATGAGTAAGCATTTTAAACGCTTGATTCTCTGGACGTATTTTTGTTTTTGTTTTCATCTGTTTCGTTGCAATGCTGGAAACAGGAAATGTGAATAATCATGTCGGCACCAACAACTTATTCATCCAGTCTCTTAATTTTTTGACTCGCAGGGATGTCACTGTCCATTATAAATTTCCCCTCCCCTCTTTTTCTGCACCCTCATTCTCTGAAGAGCTTTATAACAAGTGATGTACCATATCCGCACTCCAAAACGCAACATTTTTAACTTCATTACGCGTTTATATCCACGATTCTCCGCTGTAAATTTTTTCCCTTTTTAAATGCAATCGATGAATCTCGCGACTAAGGGTACGTACACGATGGAGCGACGATAAACGACAAAAGAAGCAGCGATGCTATATCAGGGAGAATTGAAGCATGCATTGTTATTGAGGTGTGCATATTGGAGTAACGATAAAAGCGAAGATACACGATAAAAGCGACGAAAAATAAAAGTTCCATTTTCTTCGCTCTTGTCGTTCATATGATCTCTGATTAAGATAATATTAACCTGCATAATTACCGGTGGTTATCAATGTATCCGAATATTAATCGATTTATTATTATTTCGGCATATTAAATTAATTATTGCAGATATTGGCAAATTGATCAGTTGTATATTTATTCGTCATATGTTATGTGATCACAAGAACCAATCACAACACAACGAATTTATACTATCTTTGGGATGAGAAACGGGTTTAATTTTGTACGTATTTAAGTATATTAACCTTGAACTTAGCGGCTGATATTTCCTACATATCTTCTTTCATTAAGTGGATGCATAGAATGTCTTCTACTGATAAATCAAAATGTTCGCTTCCCGCGTCCTCGTTGCTCCGATATGAACACTTGATTCTTTGATAATACCAAAGCGTCGCTAGATCGTTTCTTTTATCGTTTATCGTCGCTCCAACGTGTACGTACCCTTACATACTCCAAACGTCAGGCTACGTGTACGTGAAAACGTATGATTTTCGTCATTGGTGGTCTAGCGTTAATCATATTTGCTAGCAGGTCAGGAAATGTGCGGCTTTAAACTAGGTAGAGAGCGACAAATTCGACAGCAGATTTTTTCCGATAGTAAAGTAATAATAATAATAATAATAATAATAATAATAATAATAATAATAATAATAATAAATTTCGTATTGTTCTAATCCAGGCCTGTAAAGTAACCTACTAAAGAAAACTAAGGCATTAAAATGACAGTGTTTTTCTTTATTTCTAATAATTTGAATACTTCGTAATATATTGCTAGTTTTTTTTTACGTGGGGTCCTAGACTATGTGTGGTACATTTGTCGACTTCTCAATTTTTAGTGCATATGTAAGCGCATCATAATAATTATCAACACTACTTTTTACACTACAGAACATCACGTCATATCAGAGACCTCAGTCCAGTAGGTTGTAGTACACACAGTACTGTTCTCCAACTAGGAGATAAACCGTGAAAGGAATGTGCTTACTATAGTGTCATCTATTGGAGCGAAGTAGATCGATAATATTACCGTTATAACGTCAGTTTAAAAATCATGCGCTCTCCTGCATATGTTATTTCCTTTATGGAAGGATTAAAAGACCAGGAAATTAACCGTGATCAAATTTTGCAACTAGGGTAATATAAAAATGTGTATATCAGTGTTATCGTTTGTGCTTTGAGAGATAGCCAATAGAGATACAAGTACCCACGTGTGTGACCTTATGACATCAACATTCATTCACAGCATCACACCGCTGCGTCTCATTCCCTGGAGACTTTCTCGCGGTTGGAGTACACTATTGCATACGGAACGGGCCACAAAAATTTAAGGCCAGAACTAGCTTACTTGATTATACCACAGTCTACTATATACAGTCGCGAAGCTTGAGGTGATTTTTTGCAAATCTCGCGATAAAGCGCTCCAAGCGGTTAGCAACTAGAAACAATAGACTGTCCACGGTCGACTTTGGATTTAGAGTGGACTGAGTCGTATTTCCATCGAGTGCTAGGTCGTTGCGTATTTCGCATTGGTGCTTGTGCAGGGAAGATCTAATGACAAAGAATGAAGCATATCTTTATAATAATATAAAGTTTTGCTCTCCTCATTTCGAAAACACACAATTTATGAATGAAAACAAAAATTAATTAATCTGGAATGCAGTTCCAACTTTATTTGATGTTTCAAATAAACCTGTTCTGTTATTACCTGCAGCTGAGCAACAAAAACTTTGCACTAATTCTACGTCTGTAGGCCTATCAGCAGATTCCTTGAATAATTGTACATTTTAAGACAACTTAGGCCTACTTTTTTTGTTCAAAGGATATGTTTTTAATTACAGCTGTTAATTTTGTTGTTATTTTTATCTGTTACTTTACTAGAGACGTAGAAAAAGTAAGTCTGTTACAATAAAATTTATTGATTACGTTTTATTTCCAATTCTGGTGTGATTATTATTGCTTAACCTCATCCCACTTTGTTAACTACGTAAGCCTACACTACAAGTGCCGGTACACGTAAGTTACTCCCATTAATTCATATTTCCATTATTATTGTTATTATATTATTGTTGTAAAGGGAAATGCAAATTAATATTTATTGGTTTCATAGTTCATAATCGCTATAATCTTGAATGAGTGAAGCGATTATAGTAAATTTCAGTTCGTTTTGCACAAACAAAAATAATATTAATCTATTTCTTGCAGATATCTTCGAGCTTATGGTAGAATTTAATATACTTCATTAAAATAATAAATGAACTTTATCCATTTAATATTTCAATAATGGAAGGAAGGTGTTAATTTTTCCAAAAGAACACGACAACGAAAGTGTAACATATTTTGTCATCTGCTAGGGAAGATCTGTGATGGTGAGGCAATAGTAGCGATCCTAGTGGTGGGCAAGTACCCATGTTTGCATTTTTACTACATATTGAGCTTCGCAACTGTATATAGTAGACTGTGATTATACGTTAGGTTTTTCTTTCTTCTTTTTTCAGATGGAGATATGTAATTGAACAATATTCTTCACAACTGGGTGTGGATAGCCTAAATTTTTCCTATAAATTTCCACATTACGAGCTAGTCTTGTCAATACATCGCACATGTCTACTCGATGTAAGTACAGGGGGCGTCATGCCAACTTGCCACGCAATGATTACAGGCCAGGACCGACAATTATCAGGCTTCCGCGTGCGGCAGCTGTCTGCAACGCGACGCTCCGCGCCGAAAGTTCCGTCTCATTGCCCAATTCACGCAACCAATATCGTACATTTTAATGGCAGTGTAATATAACAGGGGTGTGGCTTAGACGAGAGAGACTGTTCTGTTCTCAGAGTTAAGTAAATCTTCCTATACACATAGCTTTGCGACTGCCGTCACACACACACTACATACAAAAATAAAATTATTTTTTAAGCTCGAACATGCCGAAATGTAGTAATTATACACCTGGTAGCAGTCATTTAATGCATGTCATTAAAGTACACCTATTCATTAAAGTTCAGGATTTCGATTATTCTCGGATATGCAATCGAAAGACAACGAGGGAAACGTCACGGAGGCTGGAAATCCAATACTGTCGCAGAAGGTTATGTTCTGTTACTCAAATAATTAGCGTTAATTGTAAATAATATTCAAATAAATTCAATTTGTTATCTCGTTTTTCAATTCTAAATCAATTTCCAGGTTATACATTCTCTGCATTACATCAAGGTCAATGACATTATTGTTCCTCGGAAAAAATCAATACTTTCGCGACTGCGCACATTTCACAGTTCACGAGCTATGCACAAGGTCACTTCCGATCTTCTGTCAGATACAAATAAAATGAATACTTCTGAATAATTTAAAGTTAGAAATATGGTCGAGCATAAAAAGTCGTATGAAACTTGCCTATAATGGTAATTAAGACGCTCGTATGAAAATCATGAAACTCGCTTGCGCTCGTTTCATAAACAAACATCGGTTAAGGCACTTGCATGCCGGTCTGAAGTTGCGTTCGGGCGCGGGTTCGATCCCCGCTTGGGCTGATTATCTGGTTGGGTTTTTTCCGAGGTTTTCCCCAACCGTAATGTGAATGCAAGATAATCAATCTATGGCGAATCCTCGGGCTCATCTCGCCAAATATCATCTCGCTATCACCAATCTCATTGACGCTAAATAACCTAGTAGTTGATACTGCGTCGTTAAATAACCAACTAAAAAAATAAATAAACAAACATACTTGCGTCTTAATTACTATCATTATAGGCTCGTTGCATAATGTACTATTGTCTACATCAAACAAAAGAACATATAATATACGAACATATAAAATACATATAGGCTTATGCATACAAAAGTGAAATACAATAAACAAACAATTGTTGGATCAGATACACACATCCTTAAATTGTATTGATACAGGAAATAGGTTACTTGCATGAATAAAATACATACAGGATGAACCGTAAAGTTTTTTTTAAGTAGGTTATTTTACGCACGCAAAATAGCCGTATACTAGCCATACCAACACATAAGACATCATCGTATTCATCATCATACACAATCTCGCTCTCACGCTTGTGGAATACCCTATCCAGTGACATCAGGGACTGTCGGAATTTAGTAGCGTTCAAAAGCAAGTTTATTAAGCATTTTCTTACTGCGTAGAGTAGGTTTAATTTTTACTTAATCAATAAAAGAAATGCTTCTCTCTTCTTAACTTTTACAATAAACTGTCTAGCTTTTATTAATCAGTTAATCTTTTAGTACTTTGATTTTTATTGTATCTGTAAATTTAATATTAATTGCAATTATAAGTGTAATTGTATTCTTAATATTGTAGTTGTAATCCCCTGGTAGAGGGAAAGAGAAGGCCTGATGGCCTGGTCTCTACCAGGTTAAATAAATAAATAAATAAATAAATAAATAAATAAATAAATAAGTAAATAAATAAATAAATAAATAAATAAATTTTACGACGCTTTATCAACATCTTAGATTACTTAGCGTCTTAATGAGATGAAGGTGATAATGCCCGTGAAGTGAGTCCGGGATCCAGCACCGAAAGTTACCCATCATTTGCTGATACTGGGCTGAGGGAAAACCCCGGAAAAAACGTCAACCAGGGCCACTTGGTTTCGCGGCCAGACGCGTTAGCAGTTACTCCACAGGTGTGGACTGAACCGTAAATAATATTATTAATTTCAAGGGGTTATTTCTTGAGATATTTCAAACAAAAATGTTTTATACAATTCTGCTAGATTTTTCCTTTCTTTTCGAGATTAAAATTGTTTTATATAAAACATTTCACAGCGTGTTTCAGCAAAGTCATTAATTTAAGTCCCAATATGTTCAGCCAATTTAAGAGAGCAGTGTATTGTAATAGTAAATGATTGAAATATAATTTCAGTTTTGTCCTTTACATGTGCAGAAATTTGATCCGAACAAATGTAACTTTTCGTTCTGAAAAGGAATTTTAAAATGTTATATGGGCCAGCAGATATTTGTGTAGGCCTTCGCGAGTTAAAAGTAACGTGGTCCAACACAATACCTAAAGCATTTCAAGATGGAAAAGTAATAACGTGGTCTACACAATACTTACATGCATTTCACGATGAAAATTAATAACGTGAGAGCGAAAATTAACACGGTCCAACACAATACTTTTAAGCATTTGACAAGCGGAAAGCAAACTGGTCCAGTGTAAGCATTCTATACAACTAACGCACTTCACCAGGAAAATTCTACAGGCATTTCACGAGTTGAAAGTATCGTACGCCGTTAGGAAAACTCCGTAGGAATTTCAATGTTCAAAACCGACCTATTCGAAAGGAACAATTCTATGCTATCTAAAAGTAGTCTAATAAAATGTCACAAGAATAATTCTTTATTGACATTTCACCGATGAAAAATACATTTTGCAGTGTAGCAAAATAATTATATGGCCACTAGCAACCTCTGGGGGGGTTGAGAGCAGGACTCATGCTCCGAGGTTGCTCTGCTGTAGGATTCGAATCCCGCTTTGGTTATATATGTTCAGAGAGGTTCTTTGGAAAATAAGTTTATTCAGCAAAATACATTCTATAAACATTTTGCCAGGAGAAAATAACACAATTGTTTAATATATACTGTTCTCCAACCAGGAGATCAACCGTGAAAGGAATGTGCTTAATATTGCGTCATCTATTGGAGCAAAGTAGATAGATAATATTATCGTCATAACGTCAGTTCAAAAAACCATGCGCTCTCCTGCATTTGTTATTTCCTGTATGGAGAGATTAAAAGTCCACGAGATTAACAGTGATCTAATTTTGTAACTAGGGTAGCATAAACATGTGTGTAACAGTGTTATTGTTTGTGCTGTGAGAGCGAGCCAATAGCTATACGAGTACCCACGTGTGTGACCTTATGACATCTTATGACATCAACATTCATTCACAGCATTACCCCGCTGCGTTTCATCCCGCAGAGACTTTCTCGTGGTTGGAGCACAGTAGTTATAATTAAGAACATGTAACATTTAGAGATGAATAAAATAGTAGTATACGTTACAAGAGCGGTATGTTGACGTTTTCATGGTCGAGGAAAAGATTGAAAAAGCGAAACGTAGTTGAGCTTTTTTTAATTTCCGAGAACATGAAAACAAATATACCGCTCGTGTATCGTACATTATTTTGTGCGAAGATCGTTTATTACATACCTGAAAGACGAATTTCTAATTAGTTGCAATGAAATCTCCATGTTGGTTTCTGTTTAATGACGGCAACTTCGGAAAACCAAAATATCTTTCTTCAACATTGTTACTATAAAATGTTTTCTGTGTTTACTATACTCCAGCAGGCCGTGATATACGTCTGTCTTTTTTTTTCCCCCAGTCTATAAATGCGAACTTAAAACAAACGGTAAGGTTATGTAATCATTTATTTTTCATTTTAATATTTTAACAATATTATTTATATAACATATTGCAGTAATAACATCCGCATCTGGAATCTTGTTGATTTTTTCACGGCTTCCTTAATGTTACTTGTATCAGGAATGCAATAAGTTTCGTGGAGTAGTAGACTTTACTTAATTTTTGCAAATATTTTAAAACAATAATTAACATTGCAATTTAGGTGAAATTGCAGTGGTAAGTTTCCAATTTATAATTATTACTATGTTAAACGTCTCTAAAAATAATATGTTAAAAGCCTAAAGCAGTAAAATGAATGTCGCGCTTAAGTGGTAAGAAGAGGGAAATTGTTATGTGTGTTACGTTGGGAATACTGAATGTGGTATTTCACACTTACCGCGTATTGGTTCTGTGCGGAAAACAAGCAAATACGCACGATCTCGCACAAAAATTATTGCAATATCGTTACAAATAAGGATGGAAGTAAACTCATATAATAATTCGGAAAGTTTCATACTTGCACCAACTACCAGATAGCGTCGTCCGGTACCTTATTACAGCCTGAGAGGGATGACTAATCGACTGTGCCCGAATATTATAGTTTGTATTTATTTACAACCATCACGACTCGCTATCTGGACGCGAGAATCGATTCGCCTTGGCATGACCTCTGCATTTTCTTCTCTTGTTCTTGCTGGGGAGATGAGATAATCGGCTCCAAACAATTGTCAATGTGAGAGCATTTTGTTAGCATATTAATTCTTGCGGGCTCCCTTCTGTGACGCTTGTAATGCGATGGGCGTTCTCCGTGCTGGAACTAATTTCATATTGTCTGCAGATGTATTCCGACTCATTGCGTCGCGGTAGCGATACCCATCTCTTTATGGCTATTTCTACGTCCGTCATTCTGCTGTATCTTCAGTGGAACAATGTTATAAGCTCTCTATCTCTCTCTCTCCCACTTTCCTTCCTTCCCACTGAATAATTACCCGTCAGATTCGAGGACATTAGAGAAGCTTAGAAAACTAATCATCTTAAATAATTGGAAACAATGTCTCTGTACAAGAAGCTGACATCCTTTTCAAATTGGAAAATGTAAATTACTTCTGTACTGGGCGATTAAGTGAAACGACGGTTCTAGTGCCCCTGAAACTGAAGAAATAGGAGGGATATTCGAGGAAGAAGCTACCTCAACTAGAGATTTCCCGAAGTTACATTACTCACAGCCCATAATTTAAACAAAAAACAACATACAACAGTAGCTTTTAAGCCGGTGATGGCAACCTCATGCAGAGTCTTGATTTATGTTTTATTGTGTTGTATTTGAGAAGGTTCGTCGAGGTTGTTATAAAGTAGAGCACGCGCTGCCCATTCAAACGCTCAGAGGTTCGATTCCCGGCGTAGATAATGGAAGAAATTTATCTTCCGTCTACGGAAGTGATCGCCAAAAGCTGTGTCGCGACACATGCCCCTGCCTCCACTCAACCGTAACCATGACATCATACCCTCACCCTCTGTTTACAGCCATCACTTTGATATAAGACAAGACATTTATCAGCAGCGGACGTTACAAGTGTGTAGGATAATCTGCTTCGAGTCTTTTCAAAAACAGAAAACAGATAATATGTAAAAATTTAATTTTAAGGATCATGGGATCACAAGTATTTCTTTTGTGCAGATCGCAAAAATATGAGATACTTAATTTGTTGTAAAATTTTAAATGAAGTATAAAAGAACAATGCACGTTGTCATTATTCTTCTTGATATAAAGACTACCACGCCCTTACCTGTAAATTGAATATTCCATTAATAAACGAACAATAAAAAGTATCGGCTTCTATGTCTTAATCGGGGTAAAATACTTCGACTTTTTTTCGACGTATGTGGTGTAATTTGAATATTTCATTAATAAACAAACAACAAAAAGTATCAGTTTCTATGTCTTAATCGGGGTAAAATACTTCGACTTTTTTTTTTAAGTACGCAGTGTAATTTACAACTTCGTGACCAGCCTGGTAGAAATATCTGCTGATGTAAAGTAAAGTATACGTTCTTTTTATGATAAATAAAATATATTTTATTTAATTAATAATAGCTACAAAAATAATGAATAGGAGGATAAAAGTTAACACGGAAAAAGTGTGTAGGCTATAGTTAATAAGTAGAAGAATATTATATTACTTTTGCTTTTTGGTCACAGACCGTCTCTGCACTGTGCATTACTTGAGGAGATACCCACTCCACCCCTCTTCCTGCGATAGTGGTGTGCGGGTTGCATTTCTATTACGTCACAATTTCGTGGTTTTTGGCAACCACTGGTCTACGGGATTGAATGGTTGTCCGTTGTCTCTTGATTGTCCTATGATATTTCAAAGGTGTTCCTGCTTTGTGTCAATCCCACAACCGGAGAGTCCAAAAATGAGCGAATGGTAAACTCCGGCACAGTTATACGAAAACCACTCAGGTAACAAACTCCCGCATTTTTAGTTGCTTATTTAACGACGCTGTATCAACTACGAGGTTATTTAGCTGTTATACTTACCAGTTATACTTAAAGAAGATCCTTAGCACAGGAGATGCAAGTTGCCACATCTTTCAAAGAGTAAATCGTCGTTGTTCGGCAATAACTTCTATGCGACATATTTATCGATTTTCAGATTTTTGCTCTATTAAATAACTTAAATAGTGACACAGCAAATAATAAAATCTCCTATATGTAATTCTATTTCTTTCTTTCGAAAATTTAAAAATTCACAATCTCCTATGCACTACTCCCATAGAAGAATAAATGTGTTTTCTCTTCCTATTGAAAAATTTCATATTTTGCACATAGGAGTTATTGCAGGAACAACGACGAAATAATGCATGCCACTTCGCCAAGATGAAGTGATTTGATTGTTGTCGTTACAAAGAAAGAAAATGTAAAACATTTTATTCTCAATATTTTACAATAAAACAGGCTAAAAATAAGTTCTAACGCCAATTTATACATTTGTAGGCTCTGTAATATTACCACAATTGCTTATAACAATCCACGAAACGAGTTAATATCTCTGAAACTATTGCATTTATTGTCGTGATGTTTTCACACTAACAAAGAGAAACACAATGAGTTTTAATGTAGCTCTACATGAGCACCATTTGTGACCGGGGTTATGTCAAGGCGATAGGCCTACTCAATCTCCTGCCACACACAAAATCATCTCCGGTGTGACTAGTCCTATTGCTTCGTAGATTCGGCCACGTAACTCACGTCCTTCACAAACCCCACAGAAAGAAATCCAGTGGGGTCATGTTCGGCGACCGTGATGGCCTTGGTGTAGGTCCGCCTCTTCCAATTCAACGGTCAGGAAACGTGTCATCGAGGAAAGCGCGCAAATTGTTAGCATAGTGTTGGGGGCTCCGTCCTGTTGAAACACGGTTTCTGGAGGCAATTGTGGGACAGCGTAATTCCGCGGCATATCCAGGTATGTGTTACCTGCTACTGTGAGCTCTTGTCCGTTTGGAAACGACGTTGTACAAGCTTGACTGACTTAAATTCAGCCAGTCATAAAACGCATTCTGCTTTTTCTACTGTGGTAAACATTGTTCGGCTGTTCACTTGGCACACGCACAATTTGCATTCCCAGCTCTGAGAGCAAGGCTGACTATATACGCTGCTCAGAACGAGCTTTTTCTCGTTTTGTCCTATCGCAAAGGTATGCGCACGCGTGTAACATGCTGCTAGGTAACAAAACTTATTGAGTTTCTCTTTCTAACTGTGAAAACATTGGGGTAATAACTGTAATATTTTCAGATATATAATTACTTCTTTTTCGTCATGTCTTTCCCGGACACCCTGTACAACTAAATGCGAGCCTATCTGTTCAGGAACAAAATAAGCTTGCACATAAAATTCGGTATCTACTATAACAAAACCATATTCTTTCATTAGTCTACTTCTCTATCCTTTTAACAATGACAACATTTCGTTCTGTGATTGGACGCAAATGACCTGGTCTTCAGGAGAATGTGTACTGGCGTAACTCGTTGCGCTTGTGTGAACTAATAATTTCGTCTTCACATTACCCTCTGGATTTCTCGGCGTCAACAAAGCACTCAACCATCACACACGAACATGGAGTTTTGTAAGCGTGCCAGCGACAGGAATGGAGAAGCCTCATCCCAAGACGCCACTTCTTGTGTATGACTCTCAAGCATAAAACTGTGGCAGTAATGAACAAATATCAAGGAGGTACCGTATGAAATTTCTTATCCGTTACTGATTTTTCGATGGCTCTCCTCAATCCCTCAAATAATGTCAATATATTAGGCCTAAAGATAACATAATAAAAATTCCTATTTCCATAAACTTTCATATCCAGTATTACGTGCACTTTCACTGTGGTATAACTAGTGCAGTAGTGTCAGAGTTGTAAGCTCCAAAACCGGTTGTGGAGCTAGATCGGAGCGTGAACTTGCTTATGTCTGTGGAAACATCGGAGCACGCAACGAGTCTAGTGGAGCGCTCCGCTCCGTTTAGTCTCTGTCTGACAACGCTGAACTAGTGCGAGGTTATGGGAATTTTCACCATGTCTTAAATACAGAAACATGTAACATTTCGGAGTTGCATAAATACGCTACATCATCACCAGGGAGTGTTAGGAAAGTAAAACGTTAGGAAAGTAAAACCTTTCTCCAGAATCCGTTGCAAAGTGGGCAACTAAAGGGAAATCTATTATCTGCAGATTCCGTTACCAATTGGACAAGGAAAGAGAAATATCGACCCTCACAATTATTAACATTGTAACTCACTTTCTCCCATTTTTCAGGAGAAGCAAATGAAGTTTTAAAATGATCGGTGTAAATCAGTGCATACAGATAGTAACAATAAGATTTTACATACGATCGGGAAGGTTTAGAGCTAGAATGATAGTAATGGGAGAAAAATAAACAATTTAAGACCATATTAACTAGCATAACTCAAAACTTAAAAAAAAATTGAGTTACAATGTTAGTATTTGGGAAGGTCGATATGTCTGTATAATCTCTTACCGAGTGTGTAAGAAAAAGGAAATCTATTTGTAGGAACCGTTAAGAATTTGGCATGGAAAGGAAAATCTCTTTGCTGAATCCACTACCAAGACAAGGAAAGAGAAATCTATCTGCAGAATTCGTTACCAACTGGGCAATGAAAGGGAAACCTATGTGTTGAATCCGTTAAGTGAGCAACGAAAGGGAAGACTATAGAATTCGTTATCAAGTGGGCAAGGAAAGAGAAATTTACCTATTGAAACTGTTATCCAGCAGATACCAATGAAGGGAAAATCTAACTATAGAATCCCTTGCCACATGGGTAACAAAAGGAAGTTAATTTGTAGAATTCATTAACCAAGACGGCAAGGAAAGAGAAATATATTTCTTTAATTCGTTACAAGGAAAACAAAGAAAAATGGAATTTCTCTCCTGAATCCTATACGAAGTGGGAAAGGAAAGATAAATGTATCTGTTGAATCCGCTAAAAAGTGGGCTAGGAAAGCAAAATCTATCAGTTGAATATCTTACCAAATAAAGAAGAAAAGGGACATCTATCTACAGTGGGAAAAGTAAAAGGAAATCTATCTGCTAGCAAATAGACCACGAAAGAAAAATATCTGCTTTGAATCTTTGCCGAGTGGGGAAGGAAAAAAATTTGTGTTCAATCCGTCACCAAGTGGGCAAGGAAAAGGAACTCTGTGTGTTGAATTCGTTATCGAGTGGGAAAGGATATAAAAATCTGTCCGCTGAGTCCGTTATTGAGAGGGCAAGGAAAGGAAAATCAATCTACAGAATTCGTCACCATGTCAGCAAAGAAGGAAAATTTTCATGTTGAAGATGTTACCAAATAGATTGTAAAATGGAAATCTATCTGCTGACTCCATTACCAGTTATATAAGGAAAGGAAAATTTGTACTATGACGAATCCGTTACCAAGTGGACAAAGAGAGGAAATCTGTCTGTTGAATCTGTTGTCAATTGAGCGAAAAAGGGAAACTATCTGTTGAATCTGCTACCAAGTGGATGTGGAAAAACGAAATCTGTTGAATCATTTGCGAAGTGGAATAGGAAAGGGAAAACTATTCGTTAAACTCGCTGAGTGGCCACAAGTGCAAACGATGAAAAAAAAAATGTCTTTGCATGGCGTTATGACTATTTTTTATTCTGCATTTAGAATACAGTTTTTAGATGGGGAATCCATTTGCTTCCCAACATTGCAGCCTGATACTGACATGCTGCGTCAACGCTCGTATTTTCTATCGAGTTTCTACACTGTCCTCCAGATGCCTCTGCTATAACGCTACACGTTCTGCAGAGAGTTCTGTCCTTAAGAGAGAGAACTACAGACGGGAATTAACTAGAGGGAAACATAGTTGGTTCATTTGCAGAATTTGTATAACAATTGATGTCCATCAATTCTTACCCTTCCCATTATTGCATTTACAACGATAGAGTTATAAATTCCTAACAGTGAGTAGTTTCAATACTAATGTAGTAAACGTCACAAGAATTACTTCATGTGAAAGATTTCACGAGAATAAAATAAAATTCTCATAGTGACAGCTAAAATGTCGTGTCCATACTAGTTAAGTGTTTAAAATGGAGCATGATTGTGTCCAGATAAAGGTTTGTTTAATAATGTAATTGAGAAAAAAATTAAAGAAACATTTGATATTATCAAAACTTCTTCATTTATGTCTGAGTTTATATTTCCATAAATATGATTACATAATTACTCTAGTCCAGTAAGTCAGTCAGGTCTGTTACACTATTCTGTTCCTATGAATACACAGTTGAAAAAGAAATCCCACAGATGTCAGCACAAGCCAAGATGATGCACAAAGACCCATTTTGATTGTACTGCTATGTTCACTCATTTTGATTCGGCGAGTTTGTATGTCATACTCTTGCTTTGTGTTTTAGTCTAAGCGTGGATTTTTACTCTGTGAGAACTGTTTGTGTTGTGTTTTCCCCAAATAACAACATATAAAGTCAAGACCAAGAGGACATAATAGTGCATATGTCCAGTAGTTAAGTTGCTATTTTGAAGATTTTTAAGCAAAAAAATTTTAGGTTAGCACATGCTTGTTTGCTTTGTCATGTCTGTTATCTGTCAGATCTGTTACTCCATGTCATGTCTGTTACATCATTCAAAACAGTGCTGTAAAGCAAGGTGAGTGTACAGTGGCTGATTACTATGGCAGAGACATTGCACTATATTAATACAAACAGAATACGCACTAAATAGTACTTTAATTTTGACATTCTCAATCGTCCATTTCTTATACATTTTTTTGCAAATGACTCAGTTATTTTTCTAGCTCCACAACAAGGTATACCAGTCGTTTCATTTGGACTGGCGAACTTCTGAACCAATGACAAACGTAGTTAATCAACGAGGACGACAAGAAAATATAGTCTAAATGTAGGTAAGGCAAATAGAGTCGAAATTTTAAATACAAATTTAGCAAATATTCCTGCTAGCCATTTCATTTAATAACAAAGACAGAATATTCGAGAGTCGTTACCCGACTTTCTGAGACTCAGCGTGCCTCCTCGGGGATGGCTGTTTCGATGACAGAGATTGAACAGTGTGAGCTGATGACTTAAGGAATTCTCTTTCCCTTTCGCTTGTGCGAAAAGTTCTTTCTTTCCACACTTGACTGGATCTTACATGCATGACTGACGGTCGTTTCTCAAACTCTTCTCGATTCCGCTGTCAAGTTTGTGGCCACTGAAATATTTACAAGCAGCAAATACGAGTAAAGTGGTAGGAATGGCGGGGGAGATACGGGCAGCGACATTATGCAATACGCGTGAAATGTTTATCCACGGCGTTGACGGGCCTCGAACCTCTTGTACTTGTCAGCCCGTCAACTTGTTTTTGTTGCTCGAATTCTTATAGTTAAAAACTCCTCCGAGCGGCTCCTTTCTCAGCATCCCGCTTGTTATAGCTCTGCGGAGGACCTTCACCACCTTTCAAGAAAAGGAAGCTGATGTATGAAATCATCCATTACTATTTTTCAACAGTAATCTCACTAGAGGTTTTCATTTATCTAGAGAAAATCAAAACTCGTGTGGGATTTAATTGACTATTACACGATTAGAAGAAAGTATATAAAGATTAGAGGTAACGAAGTACTCCAATACAATAACAGATTTACGAAAATACAACTGTCTTCAAATGTATTATACCATCTCTACATTACAAATATTACGCTAGATGGCAGTAGTGTGTTATATTTAGGTGTTTTCTTGTTAACAGTTGTGGAAACTATGGAATCTTCATTGAACTCTGTGGACGGTTACTGGTCAAGAAGGCTTTATTGATTCAGTTTCATTTTTATTAAAACATTTGCATTCCACTTCAATTATCCGGATCCCAGTAATCAACGTCACTTGACAGGTGATTTTCAATAAATCTTAGTAAGTCTTATTAAACAATCTCTGTTACGTGACTATTCATAATATCATATATCAGAAGCTATAACATAACCTAAATAATATAAATAAGTGTTAGAAAAGTTTTAATTAGGGATGATGAAATAAACAAGAAAAGATTTAATTAACGATGTTGAAATAAAAAATAAACATTAATAATTTTAAAAGGAACAATTATTGGAAGTACAATTTTCAAATTTGAATGATTTAGTGGTTGGTGATTCAGTTGATGTTATATTAGACGTGTGCGTAAAAGAAGTGGAACTCGTTGATTTACATGGTGTATTCCTCAACTTATTAAGAATTTACGAGTGGTGCTCTTCATTTATTTGTAAATAGGATTTCAGGGAAGACGCATAGCTATGACCAGTGATGCTTATTAATTCTTGTTCTTGAATGCGAGTCATATTTGAAGGTGCTGTGCATCGACTGAAGTGGTTTGTAATTTTCTGTTTTTTTTTTTTTTTTTTCCAGACCAGTGCAGTTTGAAATGTTGGCAAACAAAGAAACAAATGCTAGGGTAGTGATAAAAATAAACAAATGCTAGGAACACGATAAAATTAAACAAAAGCTAGGGACGCGATAAAATTGTGTGATAAGCAGCCATGATTGATTGAAAGACGTCCTTTCGTACCGTTTTATTGATCAAAAGTAGCATGACGTAGTAAAAGTGTAATAGTCAACGTAATCGCCATTCTCACATTGGTTAATATAAAGATTATTCTCGTATCGCCCTTATGCTAGTGATCAGTGCATCGGCTTTCAATGCCGGAGAGCTAAGCATAAACCCCGGAGAGACACATTGAGAATTTTGGTACAAAATAAGCAATATAGGCACATATTTCTATAGATACTCCCGTTTACTAAGACACATGCATGGTCTCTGAGTAGCGGATGAGGGTCTGTTACGGAGCTACACTCGAAAGTGGATTCGAATCCTGTTTTGGTTCATTTCGAGATTCTTCTCAGCTCTAAAACAATGCCAGATAATCCCAAAAGAATTAATTTTCATTTTATAGCCGTAACAAATACAACTAGCAATTTTGAATTTCTGAAGATAAATTCAAATTCATTCGTCGCATTACATAATATGATAATCGTTGTCTTCTCCTTTCACTTTTGCGCCCGCGCTCATTAGCGACTGATATTAAACAACAGCGGAGACACTTTCTCTAGCAATAAGCATGACACAACACAGGAAATACTACATCGAACTAATCATCAACCAACGAATCGATTAGAAAGAGGAAAGAGAAGTTTTCTAAAATGTACGTGAGACGCGTCCTCGCAAGAGGTCACGAGATAATGTGTAATTATGCGATCTCTAAGCCGGTTGTTCACTTGTCTCAGTCTCTTGAGTCACTATTAGTGAGATTTAAATAGTGCTCCTCAGCTACTATGGCTATTTGCGCCCTTTCTAAGTCACTATGATATGATATGATATATGATATGATATGATATGATATGATATGATATGATATGATATGATATGATATGATATGATATGATATGATGTGATATGATATGATATATGATATATATTTATCAAAATCTTCGGTCATGCTGGCCCTTCACATTTCTGTATTCGGGCCAGCATTCCCTTACTTGAACTATTTACAACTTTAAACAAGACGTATTTTGACACTTGAAGCCTGTTCTTGCTATGTCTTTCATGTCCCTTCACTTTCACTTGACCATCCTTTTACTTTATCCACTACTATTCTGCTTCCCTTCTCTTATACTCAGTTCCCTTAAAAATAATCCCTACCTTCATAACTAACTTAATACTTTAAATAATAATACATATAACTTATTTAATATATAATACTATTGACTATTTAACTAAAAACTTTAACTATTATTATATTCACTGTCTAAACTCTTCTCACACAACACATTAGCGCTCGTATCCTAGCAACATTGCTTTCACTTTATTTGTAACACTATTTACACTGAAAAAAGTACAACAGTTCACTTTCATTTATCCATTACCTAGCTGAACCTACTATTATTTCAACCTACTGATGCACCATTTCCTCAGATTATAGACAGGTTTTTCTCCACTATTGCCCCCTCTTTTCGCACTCCTGGCACGCTTTACACACTCAATACTTTCCTTTCTATTCCCCGCACTTCTAAGTCACTATTACAATATCCACCTCGCGTCAATGGAATTCCTTGTCACAAAGTATTAGGGGCTGCAAGACAACAAACACCTTTAAGAACAGCTTAAAAGATAACCTTATTAGCATTTCACTCCAATCATACTGATTTAAAATATTACTGACTACACTGTTGCTTTTTTTCTTTAGACATCATCCTGATTGTGCTGCATTTTCAAAATTGTCTCATAATAATCTCTTTCTATTATCTAATATAATTTGAAATATATTAACATTCTATGTATTTTAGTTTAATTCTGCTACCCAGTTTATTTCAGTGTTTAATTAATAGTTCATAGTATTTTGTTGTTTAATTCGTAAATAACTCTTGTATACATGTAACTCTCATCTAAATCAAATTGTTGAATTCTTTGTAAGTTCATGCATATGTATATACACTTTTTGCTGGTTGTGTGGAAGAGAAGGCCTTACGGCCTTAACTCTGCCAGCTAAAATAAATCATCATTATTATTATTATTACACTGAAGGAACTTTGAAATTTTGAAGATGAAAACCGGGAGAGTACATAACATACCAGGTTTAATATAATGGTGGCGAGAAAAGATTCACGCCACTCGGTGCGACAATTGCGATAGGAGCTCTAGGTGAGCAAATAATTCTAATTATTCTGGGAATTGAATCCAGAAATATTAATGCGAGTTGGAATTCCGTAAGAACAGTGCGAAGGCAAAAGCACAATGCCCGTATATAGCTGAACACTGTGGAGGGAATAAAAAAAATAAAATAAAATAATCCGTAATGTTATTTAAGGGCTGTGGAGGTCCGTGGCCTGGTTTTCAAGGCCTATACCAACATTTGTCTTGACGCCTTACAAAACACGGAAAACCACAAGAAGGGTGAGTGAATTTAAGAGACAAGTCAATTCCTTAACCCTACATTGTTCACTCTAATAATTTAAATGTAGTCACGCGATCGGCACTAAGGGCATCGTAGGATGCGGGACAGATAATAATGGCACACGCAGTCATTGTCAAAGCGCCAGTGATTCCTATTTTCCTGCCTGGAATCAGACGACTAGGGCGAGACCTGATTCTCTAAATAGCTGCTTGAAATTTAATTTGTTGAGTAACATTTCTGTGGTATTTTCAGGACTAAAAATCCACATGTGGATGTTGATTCATCTTATCCCTCCTTCCCCAAGGGGTCAGCAAATGCAGGATAATTTTAACTTCACGCAGTGGAAGCATTTTGATCAACCTCTCCCGAGAATAAAGAAAATCTGTTTCCTATTGTAGGGTATCTAAAAAAGAAATCATGTTTATTGAAAAATAATGACCACGGTGGCGAAAATATGATCGTGCGCCGAGCCACTGTGTAACCTGCAACGTGCATAGCACCTATGGAAGGAGGCGGACACCCGAAGGGGAAGTGAAGCAACTGTCTGACTTTTTAACGAATTTTCATTTTCCTTACGTCAAGCACTTAAATATAATTTTATACAGTATAAGGTTACAAACTAATGTTTAGTACGTACAACGAAGAAAGAAATGAATAAGAAAACATAGGACACATTATCACAACTTAAAACTAATTGTCTTCAGAATGTCTCTGCGACAGAGTTTCAAAATCAGGAATTATGTCACTTACTGCCAGTCGTAGCTGATCACGAAGGTATTTGTCTGTCAGTCGTGATCTAAATTTGTTTTTACTGTTTTCATTGTTGAAAATAATTTTTCACAAACGTAAGTTGTAGCGAACATGACTTCAACAAAGTAAGCAAAAAACGAACCTACGGATATTTATTTTTTGGCAAAGATTTAAAAAGTTCAACATTCGTCAAGTCCTTACATCTAGCTTTCATTTAACATCACATTGTAAATCTGTGAGTTTAAATTGAAAAGTTAACCGCATTATTCGTACATCTGCTGAAAAAGGATCGACGTACAGAGATGATGTTAATAATAATAATAATAATAATAATAATAATAATAATAATAATAATAATTAACCTTTTAATGTTTCATGAGAGACATGTAGTATAATGCCGTTTTATGTTATACAACCGTTTTCCTCGTAATACTTGTGAACAAATCATACATTTAATATTCTCATCATATTGGCAGCCAAAATATGCGTCCTCCCATCCTACTTGAAACTTTCGTTTTGTAAAGGTACATGGTTTCGAGAGAGACATTGCGACGATACGCCACTCGCAGGTCAGGGACAAATACAAATGGAACGGAGTTTGACTTCAATGAGTGAGAGAGTGGGAGTTGGGGTAGGTAGGAAGCAAGAGAAATGCATAGCTATCATTGCGACCCACAATGTGCTCGAGAGTCACATTTTCGCCACGGCTGCGGTATACGATCGAAATTTTAGTGAAATTAAGTTACATAAATTTAGAATATCAGTCTTCACTAATCAAGGACAGTATTGTGTTTGAATTGCAGTATTATTAGAAAATGCAAAGTAAATATTCTTTGCAAATTTAATTATAGGTCAAGAGCAAAAGGGGAAATCGAAGCTGTCTTCACACACGTGCGAGACTACCAAATCTGATCACTCCACGTCTCGTAATCATATGTAATTGTCCCCGGGGACCGCCCCATGCAGATGCCTGATGAGCCATTCTGTGACATCTCCTTCAGTGAAAATAGCAACTGAAGCGGACCTGCAAGTTCTGGGAGAACAATAGTCTTCTATTAGTCATGACCATTCAAAGAGCTGCAGAAACGCTAACACAAGCTCCACAACTAATGAACCAAGGCTCACGTGGCCTCGTGACCCTATGAATATATATTCCGATTGAAACTAGCCTCAGACAGTGCAAGACTAAATTCAATTCGCACCAAGTTTAACGTGTCGCAGGCGGCATAATTGCACAGTTATTTTAAGGCATACAAGTTGACACAAGTCTCCAGAGTCAACTCCGTGACATCTGAGTTTAAATTAGCTTATGCAGTTATCTCCTTTCACATTACACCGAGTATATTCACACAACATAAACACTGCATCAGGAAACGCAGCACTAGACCGACAAAAGTTTTCCAGGAGTAATTTACGCGATGCAACCGTCCCCTTTATCGGCTCTCATTAACAAACCAATACCTTTATATTTCGATAATAATATACTTTCTTCAGTGATAGTAACAGTATTATAAGCAGGGTTTAGGCTACAAAATTAAACTTTCTAGTAAAAATTCACAAATAGAAATTTTCGTTTGTACAATATCCGAGGGGTTTGTGCAAAATGTTTAACATTATCGGATTTCAGTAAATGGCACTTGTCATTCGTATGTACTAACTTTAATGTCTTACAAATACAAAAAAAAACAAGAACATTAATACGAGTACTGTCACTATCAGGGGTGAGCTAAAATTTTATTTGTTTATATTATACTTTATGTTACAATTATTATCAAAATAAGTACATATTATTATTATTATTATTATTATTATTATTATTATTATTATTATTATTATATCTGGTATGCACATTTTAAATCATCAGATTTTTAAGATAGCCAAAGAGATAGTGAAAGGGACTACAAAATATCGATTGAGAAAATCAGAACTTTTGGTGATACAAAGCGATTGACAAATTAACTGAAACAAAATTCACAAGCATATTTTTAAGTAATAGTGAATAAAATTTTGGTGTATATTTCGTGGTAGAGGAGATACATATTGTGGTTACTGAATATTTCGCAAAATGATACAAATGTCTAGTTATTTCACGAGTTTATTTTGATTAATTGATGAACTAGTGGACTTACTCGTGTTAAATATGAAATATATGTCCTGCTTACAGCTGTTTCAGTGCTTCACACACCATCATCAGAGCCTACTAGATCGCGGCGTCATCTCGAACTTCTCTGCCTGTTAGGAGGGTGTGTTTTGTTGTTGGAAGGTGTTGAATTGTGGAGTCGAATAGTGCGTGTGTACTGAAATTGATCTGTGTGTTGAGGATTTGATCAGGGTGTGTTTTAGTGTGTTTGTATATTTCATATTTTTCCAGTGTGTTGAGGTTTTGGTTCTTGGGTTGTGTGTGTAGGATTTCCATGTCCGTATTTATGTTATTGTATGTATGGTTAGTATTGGTTATGTGATCGGCGTATGTAGATGTATTGTGTCCTCTGGTTATAGCTTTAATGTGTTCTTTGTAGCGTGATCCCATTGGCAATCCTTCTGTTTGGGTGTAGTATTTGTTGTTGTGTGTGAAATAGTTTTGCTTTGTTATGATGTCTGTGATTTCGATGATTTCTTCGATGTATTCTTGTGGTGTGTTATCTGTGAGCATTTGTTTTAGTATCTGTAATGTGTCTTGTATTGGTATATTAGTGTATAAGTTGGTGATATCGAATGATGCTAGTGTTGCACTGTGTGGTATGTGTTGTTGTTTTGTTTTGTTGACGAGGTCTATAGTGTTCTTTATTGTTGTCTGTTCTCTGAATGTTATATTGTTTCTGATGATTTTGTCCATGTGTGTGGCTAGTTTGTGTGCTGGTGCCTATCTGTAGTTGATTAGGGGTCTGATAGGTATGTTTTCTTTGTGTATTTTGGGTAGTGCATTGAGTTTAGGTGCTGCTGGTTTGATTGGTTTGAGTTGGTGTTTTATGTTGTGTAGTATTACGTGCTTGCTTTTGTTGATTGTGTTTTTTATTGTGTTGTGGTATTGTGTGGTGGGATCTTTTTCGAGTTCAATTTCAGTACACACACACTATTCGACTCCACAATTCAACACCTTCCAACAACAAAACACACCCTCCTAACAGGCAGAGAAGTTCGAGATGACGCCGCGATCTAGTAGGCTCTGATGATGGTGCGTGAAGCACTGAAACAGCTGTAAGCCGGACAGATATTTCATATTTAACACGAGTAAGTCCACTAGTTCATCAATTAATTACATCCAATTGTTAAAAGTGGTGTACGCAAGATTCAAAATGGAGTTTATTTTGCTTAAATATAATCATTATATGTATCTAGAAGGTAAATATAACAAAGAGAGTAACTGTGGAGGATTTCGTGAGTATCGCTATTACCAACAAAATTTGACCTTAACGGTTGTAGCCTATACTTTCACCATTTTTCAGAATATCAAGTAAATATTGCTCAAAAATAGGATGACATTGAATACATGACACGTAAATTAAATAAAGAATATTACAAATGAAGGATAGAAATCAATAGAGATGAAACAGAATATTTATAGATGTGGAATAGACCAAGAGGTCTTGAAATAGATGACGAAAATTACACAAAACAGGCTTCTGAATTTAAATATTTTTTATTTAAAATTCTGCAGTGCTCGGGAAAAGTGACACAAGTCAGTTTCCGCAAACCTTTTTTCATAATTTGACAACTTACGGAACATCTGCTCGCTTGAAAAAAAAAAAACTTAAGTATTTCTCCCATTACAATAATTCATACAGAAAAAAATCAAATTGACATAAACTAGTGTAAGTTGTCAATAAATTATCAAAAAAGGTTTGTGGAAACTGACTTATGTCACTTTTCCCAAGCACTGCAGAATTAAGAGCGATGGTACACGTAACAGACAAAAAAGAAAAATTAACCACTCAATATCGTAAGTTGTAAATGTTTTAAATTTCAACAATTTCGAGTACATATACAACTAATTCAAATAGAATATGTTCATTCAGAGACATTTTGAAATTAAAAATTCTCTCCATTTGTGTTTCACCGAATTCATTTGCACTGTAAATAAGACTAGCTTTATTTAATGTCTCTTCAACAGAATGTTTTGATAAGAAGAATAATAAAATATCGATAATAACGAGCCTATTTCCAGTATTCTGAGAAGTACTACGTTTTAACACGCATCAACGTCTCCGTCCATATGTTACATCAAAATCACTAACGGTTCTACCGACTGAACACACGTGTATCTCTAAACTTTTAAACACAGTCAGCAATTAGAAAACCACAGCTCGCGAGTCCATCTATTGAACTACAAGGAAGATCCAAGAAGTCATCTCCTGGCCACATACCTACAGTATATTACACACTAACGGAATTGTAGCAATTTACTTAATATGGGGTTTGGATTCAACCGGCCCACCTCGGAAACTCAATTGGAGGGTATAAAAGAATCAGCTGGCCGTGCACAATAGAATGAAACGTTGGAGGTGATTTAGAAAATACTTGACCCCTTTGCCTTCACTACGCTATACAATTTAGTTTTGGTATAATTCTATTACATGATTAAAGGAAGGATTCCCTACGTCTTGGCAGTCAAGTCAAGTTGTATTGCACAAAACTGGTCACCCACGTTTCATTTCCTTCCATTTTGCCGCGGTAAACTTTATGCTAGATTTACAATGAGAAAATGTTCGTAATTTAACGCAGATCTTCAGGCCCCCAACACTTATCTTGTGAACTGGGATATTTTCGGGCCTGTGCTACTACTTTTCCACACAAGGCAAACACTTTCTTGTCGTAATTCATGAAATAACGACAATGACAATAGTAATATGCGTTACAAGAGCGGTATGTTGAAGTTTTCATGTTCGAGGAAAAGTTTGAAAAAGCGAAACATAGTTGAGCTTTTTTAATTTCCGAGAATTGAAACAAAACATACCGCTCGTGTATCGTACATTATTTTGTGCGAAGATCGTTTATTACATACCTGAAAGAGGAATTTCTAATTAGTTGCAATGAAATCTCCATCTTGGTTTCTGTTCAATGACGGCAAATTTTCAAAACAAAAATATCTATCTTCAACATTGTTGCTTTAAAATGTTTTCTGTGTTTACTATACTCCAGGAGGCCGTGATATACGTCTGTCTTTTTTTTCCCCCCAGTCTATAAATGCGAACTTAAAACAAACGGTAAGGTTATGTAATGATTAATTTTTCATTTTAATATTTTAACAATATTATTTGTATAACATATTGCAGTAATAACATCGGCAAGTTTAATTTTGCCGGTCAAGGAGATGTTTAGAAATGGAAAATATCTTTGACATCTAATTCCTTAATGTTACTTGCATCACGAATGCAGTAACTTTAGTGGAGTCGTAGAGTTTACTTAATTTTTGCAAATATTTAAAAACAATAATTAACAGTGCAATTTAGGTGAAATTGCAGTGGTAAGTTTCCAATTTATAATTATTACTATATTGAACGTCTCTAAAAATAATGTTATGCAATAAAATCAATATGTCACTTAAGCGGTACGAAGAGGGAAATTGTTATGTGTTAGGTTGGGAATACTGAATATGGATTGGAATTAAGTAATTACATACTGATACAATTTAGGTACATAATGAGATCAAAAGAGGTAGTTACATAAAAATTTACCTCATAAAATAAAAATAAACATAGTGGAACACATATTAATGTTGTTAGAATCAAATACGAATCATATAAAAACAGAAGCCGACAATTCAATAAAAAAAGTGTACACAGTAAAAATAAAAATAAACACATTAGTATACATATTAGTATTAGATTACAATTAAGTAGGATTACATAATTAAACCAGAAACCGACAATTGAATAAAATGTACAAACAAATAGATTAATAATAAAAAAACAACACAGGCGGCAGAGAATTCCAGTGACGAGAAGTAGCAACAGTGAAAGATGAAGAATAAAGAGATGATGTGTGGAGTGGTATTTCTAGCGTGTTATCATATTGTGACCGAGTATTTAAGTTATGATACTGAGAAAGACTGTGAAATCGGACAGATAAGTAAGAGGGAGTAGAGTTGTGTAAAATTCGGTATAAGAGAGAAAGGGAATGTGACTTCCTCCTCTCATTTAACCTGAGCCACAATAATTTATCGAAACAAGGCGAAATGTGATCGTAGTAGCGGACATTACAAATGAAACGAACACACGCATTAAGAACACGTTGCAGTTTCTGGGATAAATCCACCCTGAGATCACTGAATAAAGCGTTACAATAATCGAAATGAGGCATAATAAGAGTCTGTACAAGCTTCTTCTTTAATTTTGCTGGATAGTGATGCAATCTTTTTAATGAGTGAAGGTCGAAAATACAGGGTGCGTCAGAAAGAACGGATGGATTTCACATGGCAAGAAAATTGTAAAGATTCATCAAATCAAAAATTTATTGTTATCAACATATTCACCAATACATGCAGTTTATTTATGGAAAGAACGTTATCCATATGATGTCCTTGGCTTTCAATACAGGCATCGAGGCGTTTTCTGATGTTCGCCATCACTTTCACAGTCATAGCTGGTGCAATTGCCACGATTTCTTCACGAATCGCTGTCTTCAGTTCGTCCAGTGTATGTGATCGATGTTTACAAACTTACGCCTTCAAATGGTCCCAAAGAAAGAAGTCGCAGGGCGCGAGATCTTACCGTAGCCTCGGACAATCTCAGTGCAATAGAATTTCGTCCAGGTGATTTCTTCTTTAATGTTGAACCTGTGATACGAAATGAAGCCACCCACCGCAAAATTGTATTCCGAGTTGGAATCCTAGCGTGACATCCGATGTCGAAATGAGTCCTGAGTGGCGATCACAGACTCTTCATTTTTCAAAAATGTCTCTACGATGAAAGCACGTTGTACACCAGACCAACACCATGTTCTCAACTGAAACTGCATTCTATGGCTGAACCAACAGTCGTGGTCCCCCTCACTATATCTCTCTCCTCGTTGCGTATCGATAGTTTGAAATCCATCCGTTCTTTCTGACGCACCCTTTACTTTCTTGCACGTGTATTTGATATGCGTGTCCCAGGTAAGGTTAGATTCAAAATGAACTCCCATGCCTATGGTTTATTAAATATATATATTTTTAACCTAATAGAATAAAAAAAAAAAGAATTTAAAATAGAAATTAAAATAAAAAATATTCCTAGTAAAGATATTTCAAAGTTTCTAAGCCATGTTCTTCGTGTGACATTTAGAAATAACTACAGTAGAAAAACGAATCACTAGGAATAGTGATATTTGTTAAAATTATCGGGGAAACGGCATTTCAATACACAAAATGCACATTTTCTTTCGTTATATCTTAAACGAATTACGGTATTAAAGGACATCGTTTGAAAGTTAAAAGCAAAATGACATTTCATCAACTTCCGTTCCCCTAACGACAAGCAATAAAATAACAGTAATTAACTGTAACGTTGAAGGAGAAACGTGGCGCAAATTAAGGACAAGACCTAACAACGAACTAAAATGACAAGAAATACGTAAACTAAAACGAACAGATATCTATGCCACAGGTTGGGTATGAATCCATGGGTGCAGACTTAACGTAACATGAAAACTACACCTTAAATATTGAGTAGGCCTACACTATGGCCTATCAATTTGATTTCCTCCATTCAAAACTGGACACCAGGCATTCAATATCAAGTGATTTCCTCGGAATACTAATATGACATGATCTATGTGAATAACAAAGCATGAGGAGTGCTTTATGTAATAACGGAATTGTTGGCACGAAAGAGAATTAGAGAGAGCATGCGGCTATTTCATCTAACGTTCACTAGAAGTGACGCCATTCAATAAATATTCCATTATTCTTTCTGTTTGTTGTAATGAAAAATATTCCCCCACAGGTCACCAAGCAATAATACAGAAACACGCTCGAAAACGAAGCGTATCTCGCAGCAGCATAGACGGATCTAAAACAGCACGAGTAATTTTTCTAACATATCGAATTATTCCATTTATCCTATTTTTATGCCTGCATTCAACTCTGATCATCATGGGACTCAAATATTGCTCTATTCTCACAAATAGTACTGTAAAGGCTGGTTTACAATAAACCGGGAACGGGAACGCATGTAACTTGAAGATTAAATTATACATTTTTTCCAAAAGCCCCTGTTAAAAAAGCTCAAAGTGTCCTGAATAAGGTGTAAAAGTGAAATTTTATTACCGTACTCCAAATGGTTTTCGAGAAAATTCACACTAATAACAATTAAATGCATATAGGTTAAGATAAGATTCGACTTCCCTTAAATATAAACGAGAATTGAACGATTTAGAGCCATAGTGGGCCAAGCGCCATTCATTAAAAAACGGAGAAAGCAACGGTTAAACTTAAGTGAATACCTTAGTTTAATGAATATTGACATATAATTTAGTTTTAATGTGTATACTTTATATTACTTGCTATATGTTTCCATTGAATTATGGTAATAACTTCATTTTAACCCTTGTTTTCTACGGTTTTAGTAAATGGCGCTTGGCCCACTATGGTCCTGAACTCTCAAATTTATTGTTTTACGTAATACGTTATATTGAAGTAAAGTAAGAATATTATTAAACCAAGTGTTATATAGCTTATATGTGCAATTTTTGTAACATTAAATTCCTCAATATTTTCATGTACAGCAGTGGCAAAAAAACCGGACCGACCCTTGTAGCTGATTACAGAGCCTTGTTCACTCCAGAGCACGATAGACTGGTAACTAAGACTTTCGTGGTTCGAATCCTGCCTCGGAAGAAAACGTTTTCTTGTTCCTTATTCAAATTTATTCCCAATACTTTTCGATTGCTGGTAAAATTCATGTTGTGAGAATAATAAGTTAAGTAGTAAAATATCGCTGCAATCGAAAAGTTTTGGGAATAAATTTGAATAAGGAACAAAAAAAACTTTCCTTCCCAGGCAGTATTCGAACCACAGAAGTCTTAGTTACCAGTCTACCGTGCTCTGGACTGAACAAGGCTCTGAAATCAGCTACAAGGGTCGGTCCGGTTTTTTTTTTTGCCACTACTGTACATGAAGTAAAAGATCTAAAAAATAAAAATGCACAACTATCAAAATTTTAAATTCAATAAAATGAGGCTTACAATGGACATTCATATGATGCTTATTTTATTATTAATAATTTCTTCTGCAACAGCATAGAGTCACCAGTCTTTTCTTTTTAATCACCCAAATCCAATACTGAATCTTCACAAAAACATATGCCTAATCACGTAAAATATTTTCCATTAAGCGCCACTGGTCTTATCGGAGAAATTCCATCTCACAACTCCCTTTTTTTTTTAGTTGGTTATTTAACAACACTGTATCAACTACGAGGTTATTAAGCGTCGATAAGATTGGTGATATCGAGATGGTATTTGGCGAGATGAGGCCGAGGATTCGCCATAGATTACCTGGCATTCACTTTACGGTTGGGGAAAACCTCGGAAAAACCCAACCAGGTATCAGCCCAAGCGGGGATCGAACCCGCTCCCGAGCGCAACTTCAGACCGGCAGCAAGCACCTTAACCGACTGAGCCATGCCGGTAGCTAAAACATCCCTTCTATATAAAAATATGTGTACGTATGTAAATAAATATATAAAATTTATAGCGTGGGTATGAAGTGACATGATTTTCACAGAACAGGGACGGAAGGGATTTCTGTAAGTCTTTGTAAAGCAGACAACACCGTGGTCCTACCTCAAGAGAAGCTTTGACTTCTAGAGGTTTTCTTCTTCTCCACTTGGACTTACTGTTACTGTATAGAAAGCAAGAAACCGACGAATGATTTACGACCTCTCTCTGCAAGCACGTAGGCAAACCGAATGATTCAAAAGTTGTCCACCATATATATTAATATCGATATATGCACGCGAATCGATTTCTCGAGAACCCGAGGCAAAAATTCTCTATAAGAAGAGGTCTATAAATTTTCTTTAAGAACTGCAAATAGTTTTTATGAGGAAAATTTGTAAAATATATGTACATGTTTTATTAAAGAAAATAAATGCACTCCCTACACTACAAGTCATGACCTTAAAAAACTATATATAAAATTATATCACTTTTCGGGAAGGAAATATTTCATTGAGATATACCGATGTGCACTTTTCTACTTTACTTTCTGTTTCACAAGAACATTGTACTACAATGCTAAAGAATATAATAAATTCAGTAGCGGAAAATAAATTTTCCATCAATATTTTAAGTTCCCGTTCTCAAATTTAACTACAGATATAATGTACATACTACTTTTTGATCATGCGAAGTAATATACAGAAAGTATTGTCTTTGTTTCCGGCTTTCTCCACATTGGCATGGGTCTTCGTCATAACCAAGATGGTACTTTTTGCTGCGTGAGTTATTTCGACGGATAGATGGCAGACATCGTGGTACTTAGGGTAACATAATAATAATAATAATAATAATAATAATAATAATAATAATAATAATAATAATAATAATAATAATAACAATAAATATTTTTATTCATCATCAGGCCTTCTCTTCCGTACCATGAGAAGGTAAGTAATGCTGAAGGGTTAATTAAGATTGTGAAAAAAGTTGTGTTGTGTCATTTCAATTAGTGCTATCGCATAATTCACCTGAAGGGACATGAGGAATCATGAAAAGTCCAAGTCAGGAGAGCTGGACTAGTAACTGGGAAAGTAAGGAAGGAAATTCAAAATATTCTTGTTGATGAGATAAATAGTTATTCTCCACTCACAATATTTACTCTTTCAAAAATATTACGAAAGGACTGTCCTCGGCGAGCTTGTGGTTACAGCCGAAGTTCACTAGTTTAAACCTGTTTCAGAGTGATGTATTCGAAGTAGCAATAAAATATTACCATGGCTTCATCCTGGAGAGCTGTAAAGCTAGGTGTCCCATGTTGTAGAATTGTTCATCTACCGTACAAAAATTAATCCTATTCCTGAGAGCGAGCTCGAGGCAAATTCCTCCGGCGATTTCTCGTCCACATTGAATTTCTATGTTGAACATCCTCAGCAACTGAAACACTCTTAAATAAGCAATTACTGCTGCTGCTACTACAAATACTATTACCGATTCTACCACTATTATTGACTCTACTAGCCCTACTAATATTACTACTAATAATGACTACTAAACCTACTACTATTGCTACTATTGACTCTACTAGACCTATTACTACTACTACTACTAACTATACTGGAACTACTACTACTGAATCTACTAGACCTAGTACCACTACTGCTACTATTGACTCTACTAGACCTACTACCACTACTACTACTGACTCTACTAGACCTACTACCACTACTACTACTGACTACTACTACTGACTCTACTGGACCTACTACTATTACTACCACTACTATTATTGACTCTACTATACCTACTACAACTACTATTATTGACTCTACTATACCTACTACTACTACTATTATTGACTCTACTATACCTACTACTACTACTGATTCTACTGGAACTACTACTGACTACTAGACCTAATACTACTACTGCTACTATTGACTCAACTAGACCTACTACTACTACTACTACTACTACTGTTACTATTGACTATTGACTCTACTAGACCTACTACCACTACTACTACTGACTCTACTAGACCTACTACTACTACTACTACTACTACTACTACTACTACTACTACTGACTCTACTAGACCTACTACTATTACTACCACTACTATTATTGACTCTACTATACCTACTACTATTATTGACTCTACTATACCTACTACTACTACTATTATTGACTCTACTATACCTACTACTACTATTATTGACTCTACTATACCTACTACTACTACTACTACTACTACTACTACTGACTCTACTGGAACTACTACTGACTCTACTAGACCTAATACTACTACTGCTACTATTGACTCAACTAGACCTACTACTACTACTACTACTACTACTGCTGTTACTATTGACTATTGACTCTACTAGACCTACTACTACTACTATTGACTCTACTATACCTACTACTACTACTACTACTGACTCTACTAGACCTACTACTACTACTACTACTGACTCTACTAGGCCTACTACTACTACTACTGCTACTATTGACTCTACTAAACCTACTGCTACTGCTGTTACTGCTACTACTACTGTTGCTATCACCACCACCACCACCACCACTTCTGCCACCGCTATTAATAACATTGATTTACTGCTACCACTACTACCACTACCACTACTATTGATTCTTCTAGAACAGCTACTTCTTCCATAACTACTACTGCTACTGCTGCTGCTTCTACTGCTACTACTGAGTCTAACGCCTACTGCTGCTGCAACTAGTACTATTGTTTCTATACTGCTACTACTAGTTATGCTACTACTGCTTCTTCTACTGCAACTATTTCTTATACTACTATTATTTCTACTAATAATACTACTATTTCTTATACTACTAATACTGCTGCACTACTATTTCTTCTCCTATACTATTCCTAACAGGTACTACTACTGCTAACACGTGCTACTACTACTTCTAATACTGCTATTGCTACTACTAATACCTCTGCTTCGACTGTATGATATAGGCTATTTAAAATGTCATAATGTAAAATTCATTCCGTGTCTATTTAGTCCTATGAGATTCCTATGTTATATCAACTCACTGACGAGAAGAGGTTGAGGCATTTATGCACTTTTATTCGAAAGCGAAACAAACTACGTCAGAACAGAGGAGCGGAACCACTCAAATAACGTGGGTAACGGCCAGAAACTTGGCTTCGTTACCTTGACGCCACTGTGACAGCCCCCGCCTCACCCGGCTACCGGATTCCCTCGCCCTTGAAGTGCTCTCGTCAGTTCTCGTTCCTCCGCGGATAGATGTTTTCATTTACTTGTTCTATCAGGACCACGAAGCAGTGCGGTTAACCAAACAACAATCAAACCGCAAGGAAATGCGCCCAATGTTGCCACACTATGTAGTCAAGTAAATTTTCGCCCTTCATCCCATTAGATCATCTAATCTATAAGCTGTAAACATGTGTCCGGCATGGACGGGATCGCAAAGGCTAAGAATGAGCCTTTTATATCCGACAAGCAGTTCATCAGAAGCCGTTTTCCAAACCGGAACAGCCGCGGGGTAGCGTGCTTCATATGCGAGTTCCATCATCTTCCCGTCCCTCTATTCAAATAATTTGTAAGCTGTTGTTTAACGACACTGTATCAACTGCTATAGTCGTGTCGCTGTTATTCCGGTTCCCTTTGCTTACGTCTTAGGAAGTGAAGGCTCTATAAAGTCTAGGTAGGTAGTATCGTTTGCCATTTTTGTTCTTTCGTTGCCGAGCTACCAGATGAGGAATCTATTTGTTTCACCGTCAAACATTATCATGTCGTTGCTCCTATGATAATAAATCAAACGCACTGTAATTGAGCAAATAATTGAGCGGCAAATAACGTCCTCGTGTGATTTCTGCGAACGCCAACGAAAGAGCCAAAATGCCGGGCGATTATATTAAGTATTTATCTAGCCATAGGAAATTCATTACATCATCAATAGCGAATGACAAGACGCACACGTTTAAATGTAGCCGACCTGCAACGTGATTGGCTGCCGGAAATAAGAGTGACGGGACTATAGGTCGTCTAGCGTCGGAGGAATATCATACAGTAGAACTCTATTATCCGTGGTAATGAAGGAGGTGCACTGAACGGTTAATCGAAAAAATCGGATAATCCGTACCATAAAATATCTTCGTAAAATAAGTAGATAATACTTGCACTTTTTGAAACTTCTTTCGTGATCTTGTGTTTAACACGCTAGATAGTGAATCAGTATTTCTCTCATTTAAGTCTGGTTGTCAATGACGGGTTTTTAAGGGGCAAGGAAATTCCTTGTAATGGATGTCAGCGGAAAGATAGGAATAGTAGAGGTCTCGTGTTGTAGATTTACGTACTTTACGCACTTCATTGTTGATTTTTATTAATTTTCGCACAATTTTATTGTAACATCAATCTCGAATTCTGATGCGAGATGAGCCACAGTTTCTCTTTCCCCAGACAACTAAATTATTAGCACTTTTTTCGGTACTTAGCACAACACGTTTTTTTTTCTGTCACTCATAGAATATATTTTATATAAAGTCGGTCTACGGCGTCCTCGTCCAACCATTCATTCCAGTCCACAATTAAAAGACTAATGATTATGCTACCTTTGCACGGTCAAAATTGTTTCAATGTCAAGGCTTGTAATAACACTCTCTAGAAAAAAATACGTACTGGTACTAATATAACGACCAGTAGTTTTACTTCACATGCTTCTGTAGCAAAAAAAGAAAGAAGAGGGAGAGAAAGACAGTCGGATAATCCGGCAATCGGTTAATAGGGTGACGGATAATCGGGGTTTTACTGTATATTATTTTTGGTAAATGGAACCGGTCGTTCGCCATGGAGGATCCGATATTAATCCCACAGTTGGGGATAAAACTCGGAAAAAATCCAATGTGTAAGCAGCTGAACCTCGATTCGAGCCCATGTTCACGTACCCCTTGACAATGAGGTACAACAATAGCTTCAGATAATCTTAGAAAAGGCCAAATTTCTTCCTATTCGTCGGTTTTGTAACTACAAAATTTCATCACTTCATTATTAGTTCTATATTGGGCTGCAGCGACAATCGGCGAAAGCTACCTACGGAAAAATAAAGAAGTGCGTGTATTATTTGTAGGTCTGAGGAAGGCTTTTGACACATCAGACTGGAGTGAACGTATGAAGATCCCTAAGAAAATTGGTGTAGATTGGAAAGAGAGAATCTATTAAGTATCATTTATATAAATCGACGATCCATGGTAAGAAGAGGAGAAGAAATGTCAGAGGGAAGTATTACCTACCCTCTTCAACATATTCTTGGAAGATTTCGTGAAAAGTTGCTTTCAGAACATGTGAAAGGTCATAGGAGAAGGAAGAATAAAATGCATAAGATTTGGTGATGATATGGCGTTGTTAGCAAAAGAGGAGACAATACAGGAGCCCATACACGTACGAGTCTGGCTCGCAAGTCCGGCTCGGCTCGGCTCGGCTCGGCTCATCCGGACTACACGAAAGTAGTGAGTGCTTTCTATAGTTCGCTGACCTCGCACCTCGCGGCTATAGAAACCCACTCACTATCTCTCGTGTAATCCGGGTTTGTGCGAGACAGGCCTCGCATCTCGCATGCGTCGGTTCAGATAAACCGAGGCTTTACTCCAGCTCTGTCGCACGAACCCTCCTTGTTGAGAGAGCCACGTATACTCCATTTTATTTCAAGAAGTGCAGTTCGGTGGCTCCTTTGAACACTCACAGATTTATGACTTCCTACACAAACACCTCTGACAATTCCATCCTGTCCCCTCGTCCCAACATTGCACAGTTGCCACAATCCTGGTGACCCTCGAAATGAGACAGTGAGACTGAAGGAATTCTTGGAATTCGAGAAGATGCGGCAACTCTGCCTCCACGTGGATTTGACGGGAGGCTGTCAATTTTTCTGAACGAGGTTTGTGATTGGTTACTGACAGGAGAAGACAAGATTTCCGTCACAGTAAGGAAGACATTTTTTTATGACAGGCAATTAGTAGGGGGCAGTAGAAGGTCTGTCGGCAAAGTCCTTTCTATGAAACTGCACTCCATGAAATAGAATACAGTATACAACCATCCGAAACCTTTGTTCTTGGAACTGAACATAATCTGCGATTTGTATTGAGCACGAAATTTATAAATTAGTTGCAGATGGAAAGCGTAGACTATATTTATTTATTTATTTATTTATTATTTTGCTAATAATTGTAACATAAAATATAATATATACAGAAAAACTTTAGCTCGCCCCTGAAAGAGTAGAATTCGTGCTCAGGGGCGGATTCCTGAATTGAAATTAATAATTATACAATACAATTTGTCTTATGTCTACTGTGCAATTATAGTATATAAATTTAAATTTACAATTTTTCAATTTTTATAAAATCCATACATAACTTTTTTAAATTTAATACTAGAACTATTAGTATTGACAAGATTAGGATATTTAAATATAAATTTGTTATATATTCTTGGGACTAAATTACTACTATGATTAAATAATGTAACAGTGTTGCATTTTGGTTCAAACAATCTTAAAGAATTCATACCTTTTGTTTCATAACTATGAGAATACAATTCAAAATTATTTCGATTTTTATGTATGAATTTTATTAATACAATATAATAAATTTGTCTTACGTTAAGTACATTAAAGTCTTGAAACAAATTTTGAGATGGAAAATCAATAGGTTTATGAAGACATATTTTAATTATTTTCTTCTGTAATAAATAAAGTGGATTAAAATTGGATTTAAATGAGCTACCCTATCCTATAATTCCATACACAATTACCGATTGAAATAAAGTTAAATATATTATGCGCAATAAACTTATTGACAAGTAATTCCTCAATAAAACAAAATAATATACTATTTTACGTAATTTATTACAAAGGTAATTAATGTGTTGGTTCCATTTAAATGATTATCGAAAATGATGACTCTTTAATAATCGGACATTTACACTGTATAAGACAACAATCAGATATAAAATATAAAAATATAAAACTATAAATTATAAATAATTTTGGTTTTCCCTTGCTCTTAATTCGGACGTGGGCTTTGGTGGTAGCCTTGATAGTCACTGCTAAAATCCAATGTGTAATGAATGACAAACTGTACTTGGGCCTAAGGGAAGAAAAGTAGGTTAGAAGCAGGCTCTCCCATGCGGGCACATTGTGCCCTGCAGGAGCTCCAGGTTGGCACGGCACTGTAAACCGCAGGTGACGGGTGGCGCTAGGAGACTAATCAGCATATACATCATGTCAGACACGTTTGGGCTTACGACTCGAATAAGAGGCCCAACCTGGTTCCATTCGCACGTGGGCCAAGTAAATTGAGCGAAAGCAACATAACTTGTTTTTGGGGGGGTTCAACTTTGATTGGAAGTTTCAACCCTCTCCCTTCCTCCATCAACTCTTTCTTCATTCTCTTCGCCCTCTTCTGTTCTCTTTATCGTAGTCCAGGCAGCAAAGCGAGCAACTCGAAAACTTAACTGCAGCATCAGTAACTGACTGCAAGTCCCGGCATCTCCCCGATTCTGTAGTCACAAACTTTAAGGCACGTTCATTCTACCGTCTCTCTCTCCTTTCCTCTTTCTCTACTTCGCTGTCCTCCCCTTTACCTCCTGCTCGAGCTTTACCCTAGGATTCCTTCCCCTCTCACCCACACATTACCTCGAAACCCAACCTTTTCCATTCCCCCAGGCATAGGGTGGAAGTTCAAGACACCGAATAACTCACCCAAGTTTAGGAAAAAAGAGCACTACTTCGTTGCAGATTACGCCGAATTCTGAATCTTATAAAACTCTGACATGGTCCGTCTTTTACTGCATGCCCCTCAATTAGATAAAGAGAAATTATCATCTATTGGAAAAACGGTCGGTCGCAACTTCTTATCTTTAAGACACGAACATGTTGTAAAGACATTCCTCCTAAATTCTGGGTTTATGGATTCAGAGAACGGCGAACTTCGAGAAATGTTGCCATACAAGACAAGTGATAAGCACAACGTGATGGTGCTGCTGTTCCTGCTGCTGCTGCTGCTGGATGATGATGATGATGTTCTTGCTCTCTTATTGTAAGTTCATCAATAACATCTGCAAATGTACTGACAAGGAAATTTTTTTTTCTCAAATTTCTTGTATAAATCATCAGTGTCAATTGCTTCTCAATAAATATTTGCGATATACGTAAATAAATTTGAAAACATACGTGTAAAAATGAATATTACTTTGTACCATACAGAATTAGGGGCTATTAGGCCCCATAAGACTATACAGTGACATCATTTTATTATAACATATTATACAGCTGTTTAAAATAACTTAAATAAAAGGGCCTCGTTAAGTAATTAACTGTCACGTGATTTCCCCCTTTCTACGATCCTGCGGCATAACCACTTGGACGGACAGTATATAGCATGTCTGAGTAATTTTATCTGTGCGGATCGGGCAGAAGTAAAGATTGAATTTACAGTACGTAAGGTACTCTTTTATAGAGTAGGTACAGAATTATTTCAACATGAGTTACTAGTACGACGGACGAAACTGGTAATTGGAATTAGATGCAATAGTCTATAGTGCGATAATATGCACAAAAGAACTGAACCCTGTATCGAAATGAACGGCCACCATTTTCAAAAATGTGTTTAAATATTCATATTACGATTATTTTTCAATTTAACTTCTTTCTCTATATTGTATGCTAATGTGCTGTAGACAGTACAATATAAACTGCATTATGAATACGTTCGCATGGATAACTCAGTTCGTGAGTAAAAACACTTATTCTTAATAGAGTACTGTATTTTGATTAAACAAAAACCTAATAAAAAGTATCGAACTCAAAATCGCGATATTTCCTAGTTTACGTAAATGGATGAACTATTTTTCTTCCCTCCTATACCTAGTAGAGTGATTTGTTTGTGTTTTACGCCAGTATCATCGAACTACAGTCGTGGAAGGGGATAGCAAACTGTGTTTCCGGTTCTCTAAAGGTATAGCCACGTTAATATTAAAAATGTTAGTAAAAATAAAATGATGTCCCTGTATTTAGCGTCATTGTTCAAACTCACAAACACTGTTAAACCGATTAAAATTGAATAAATCGATTTAAAGACATTCGGCTAAATGATGAAAATTTTTAGTCGACCGGCAGCTGTAGTTATAATCAAGTCCTACTGTAGTTAATAATAATAATAATAATAATAATAATAATAATAATAATAATAATAATAATAATAATAATAACAACAACAATAAATCCTGCTGTATCAAAAGGAATCGGAAGAACGTACAACAGTCCACAAGGTTATACCATCTAACCGCAAGTATCAATCTGGAGGACTATGTCCAGAGAAAATCCTCCGTCGGAGATAGCTGATTCGTTACCCTGAGCTGGAGGAAATCCACATGCAGCAAGAGTTGCATAATGTGGCCTGCCGGCGGGTAGAAATCCTTCATAAAACAGAAGGACTGTATAAATAGCAAACGCCTAATGAATGAAATGAGGGTCTTACTTGAATTACTTTAAAATTTCAATTCTGAATCTCTGCCGGAATGAAGAAAGACCAGCCCTCATGAATATGCAAGAGTTTTTTGTAATAAGTAAAGCGACGCACGGCCTAAACACGGAGATACTTATATTGCAAAAACATTTTGTATGAAAATGGTCACTAAAGAGACATTGTTGATGTCGGCAACAAAACCTTGCGACTCCTCCCCTCTCAAATGAGTTTGTGGCCATTCCCTCTTCCGCACCCCCCCCCCCACGTGCGGACGCAGAAGGAATATCAACTACTTTCTTACTAGAGCGCTAGCCCCAGCTGCCATGCGTATTGTCTTGGGCACAATGCGTGGAGAGCCCGATCTCCCACAGCCGGTGTTAAGAAGGGGACGCCGCCCGACTGACGGTAATCGTTTATTGAGTGATACCATACATATTATTACTTTAATTAAACCTCGTTGTCAAGAAACTTTGCGTTTCAACTAAAACTTTTCAGTCATGTTAATTAAACATTATGGGCTACATGACGTCATTTTGAGGTTCCAGATTATTTGTGATTAAAACTCGGGGATGGAGCGCGCTGGGGAGGTTGGTTTTGATATCGAGGAAGGGCTGGATCTTCCCGCTGTCATTTTGAGGTGCTGGGGTCACGTGATTAAAATGTCGGCTCACTCCGTGGATGGCAAGAGGATCATTTTGATGGAGAGGGGAATGAAATTTCAAGCAATCATGTGACGTTAATATCACGAGGGATAAAGGGGGGCTGTGCTTATAGCTTTGTGCTCAAGAATTCAGGTAGCGATTTCTCCGATCGCTTAATCACATGGCCTGTCTGTTTGATAACAGTGACATCTAACGAATATAAATCATGTGCTTTTAAGCGCATTAAGTTTTGTACGAACAAAATTCAGTCGCGTTTGCGTAAGGGAAGTAGATTTATGAATTTATAAACTGATTTCTTCTCATTTTAATTACAACCTATCGACACGTTTCTTTTTAATATCGATGCGGAAGACTAATATTCTCAAGTAAAGAAAAAACTGAATTCCGAAACAGGAATGTAAGCAAATTATTGACTCCCGTCACCAAAGGCGTCATTCAGAGGGACAGAGGAACAATTCCACCTCCCAATTTAAGATTTAAAGAAATTAATAATTGGTAGTAGACCTAAGTTATAACTGAAGAAATATGTGAGAACTCTACTTTTAATATTAGAATATTCTACTTTCATAAACGCTTAAGAAATAAAAGACACTTTAGTTAATGATTCTGCTCAAATGAAACTAAGACTTTATCCTTTGATACATTAGCGATTGTTACGTATTCAATTCAATTCAATGTATTTGGCCATTAGACATACAGTTTTAGGCTCCGTCAGAATACACTGAAAAACATATAAATACATTTTAAAATACGCTAATAAAAGAAACAGTAAAATTTAAATAATACAATGAAAACATGAAATAATTTGAAACTTCTAAATTAAAAAAACTATGATTTGCAATTAAACTTATTTATTAAAATACAATTTCATACAAATTTGTGTTGAAAAACTCAGCAACACAATAAAAAGGATTATTTAATAACCAATTGTAAAATCTAGTTTTGTAGCTATTGATTGGGAATTTATAATATTGACTTGGGAGCTTATATAATTTCATAAAATTGTAAGTAAAAGTATTTTTTTTCTGTTAATTAAAGTTTGATTATCGATTAAATTGTATGTTGATTTCTCCACATTTAAGTCATATTAACTCCAAGCGCATGCAAATTACTTATCGTAGACCTATGAGTAGGATAATAAGTTAAAACTAGGTTTACGTATGGAAACTGTAAATGTAGCCTATTGTAAACTTGATCATTAAATAAATCTACCACGATATCAGCCTTATATATGACTTAAAAATAGCGAAGAAGTGGAGAAAATGCAATTAACTTAAAAAATATGTTCAGCGCATCAAATATCACAGTTTACTTACTCACTTATTCCTTTTAGAGAAACCAGAGATTCTCTGCCGCAAGTCCCGATCCTGAACAAGATTAATCCAGTCTCTACCATCATATCCCACCACCCTCAAATCCATTTTAATATTATCCTCCCATCTACGTCTCGGCCTCCCCAAAGCTCTTTCTCTATCCGGCCTCCCTCTATACCTCGCATCTCGCAGCCATAGAAACCACTCACTATCTCTCGTGTAGTCCGGATTTGTGCGAGGCAGGCCTCGCATCTCGCACGTCGCATGCGTCGGTTCAGAAAAACCAAGGCTTAATGGATTTTCCGAGCGAGTTTGTTCAACTGAACTGAGACTGTTCTATTCAGTACCATACAAATGGACGAGCTATATAGGTCATTGAACAGCTCTACCATACATGCCGTTGCGTATTTTTTACAGTGTTCTAGTCTGACTGCATGAGCTATACTTCTTGAGGCTCATCTTTTGATCGGCGTTTACAAATTGATCTCTAAACTGTGCTTCTCATTAACACGATGATACAGAGCGGTTACACCTGTCGACATTACTTACTTACTGGCTTTTAAGGAACCCGGAGGTTCATTGCCGCCCTCACATAAGCCCGCCATTTGTCCCTATCCTGAGCAAGATTAATCCAGTCTCTATCATCACAACCCACCGCCCTCAAATCCATTTTAATATTATCCTCCCATCTACGTCTCGGCCTTCCCAAAGGTCTTCTTCCCTCCGACCTCCCAACTAACACTCTATATGCATTTCCGGATTCGCCCATACGCGCTACATGCCCTGCCCATCTCAAACGTCTGGATTTAATGTTCCTAATTATGTCAGGTGAAGAATACAATGCGTGCAGTTCTGCGTTGTGTAACTTTCTCCATTCTCCTGTAACTTCATCCCTCTTAGCCCCAAATATTTTCCTAAGCACCTTATTCTCAAACACCCTTAACCTATGTTCCTCTCTCAAAGTGAGAATCCAAGCTTCACAACCATAAAGAACAACCGGTAATATAACTGTTTTATAAATTCTAACTTTCAGATTTTTTGACAGCAGACTGGATGATAAAAGCTTCTCAACCGAATAATAACAGGCATTTCTCATATTTATTCTGTGTTTAATTTCCTCCCGAATATCATTTATATGTGTTACTGTTGCTCCAAGATATTTGAACTTCTCCACCTCTTCAAAAGATAAATTTCCAATTTTTATATTTCCATTTCGTACAATATTCTGGTCACGAGACATAATCATATAACCTGTCGACATTAAGACATAAATTTCATTAGCTGTGATCTCGTTAGTATATTAAACACTCCTTCATTCTCTCTGTGACACCCTACTCAAAGTCATGCGGACGAGTAAATTCAAAAGCAAGGGGAGATTCGGCTGGTGGGTTAACACCTCATATTATCATGTAACTGATTGAAAAACAGTGTGTTTTAGACTTGAAGCACCTCACGTCTCCTCTTCCATTCTGCGTCAAGTGACAGTTTAGTAACTGGTATACGCGAAGGAAGGCTTTTGAGAAAATAGGAATAGCATGTAGCAGTGACGCTTCTGTCAAGCAAACGGCAACTGTCTACGTAAATTGCATAAAGGGGAGAGGACCCAAGCCCCACCCCTGCCACGTCCTTGCTTCTCGCAGTTTTTGCGGGGAAGTCTGCACATTCTGCTCTATTGTATTTATCTTATTGATTTATCCAGTGAAACGCATGAAATACGGTTATGAGCTGTCGATAATGCGACATCTCTCAAGGGGGTCAACGTCGTGGAAATGAGTAGTCTAGTTGCAAAGACGACAAAGTCCATTTTTTTTTCGAAAGTGTGGTTAAGAGTTATTCTTATGGAAATTTATACGTGGAATCCGAGTTTGCTATTATTTTCTGTCAAAAGCGTTCAGAAATGTGTTAAATTACACATTAAAAACAAGACTTCATTACGAAGACTGCCACCTCCGAAACGTATACAACAGCTTTTTTGACTGCTTCTCGGAAAAAGCTCGAAACAATTACAACAATCACAGATATTGAATTCGCTTTTAGAGAGTTGCATTCAACTTCATGAAATTTAAAATAATAATAATAATAATAATAATAATAATAATAATAATAATAATAATAATAATTGTTTATTTAACCTGGCAGAGTTAAGGCTATACGGCCTTGTCTAACACTCAACCAGAAGAGAAAACTAAAATCTCATTGAAATATATAGGCCTACATACTGAGGAGTATTGAAACTTCATTGTTCGAGCGAAGACAAGAATATCTCGAGCTTGCAAAAGAAGTTCTTAAATTTGTTACAGGATTTGCAAAATATAAAATGATGCTACATAAGTTTCAAGTAGCCTAGGCCTATATAACTGCTACCAAAAGGAAAAATAGAAACCTAATTTAAATTTAAAATTATATCAGTGTGTATCAAAAATAGTTTAGCTACATTTGAGAAGATTCTGTACTTCATCAAAAACAGGCATATATTAATTATTTTTTAAAATTTATAACTACTGAAGCATATTTTTCTATGCTCAACGGCGTTTATATTTTTAAATGCAACACAAATATATGTTAATACGTTTTTTTTTATTTTATAAATCACGTCACGGTCCTCTCAGTTCTTTATAAGACCTCACAGGATCGTCACCAAGAATTTGGGGACCACTCCTATAGAGTATCTTGGCTAGCAGCGAAAATGTTCATTTTTAACATAAAATTTTTAACGTTTTGGATTACTAAAAACGTCACAAAAATAGAATGACTTCTCCGTCAGTTTATAGCTCAAATTGCATTACACGAATCAACAGTGATACACAGAGATCGCTTTCGTTGAATGAGGAATGATCTGTAAAATACAAGAAAGGATATTTAGAGAAATATGTTCTGAGGATCAGAGGAAAAATTAATATGTGTGCCACAATACCTCTAGCACAGAGTTCAATAATTTATTTTGAATTGTTTCAGAGGTTCCCTAACGTTCTTTTAGGAGTACTTTACTGGGTATAATAGAAAAAAATATTAATGAAGTTTCAAAGTTAACACTAATTTCGATAGGTTTTGCTTTAATATTGTTCCCTGAAAACTAATTCAAATGTATCACAATTTTATACAATCAAAATCACTCTACAGTGTGAAAGGTTAACTCTTTGTGCTTTCAGCCACTAAGTTTAACGTCGAATGTAGTGACAATTAATCCACCTCAAGGGAGAGAATTTGTGATTGATAAACTCAAGGTCACGTATATATATTCACAATAGTTTACACGTACAGCGTTAAACGTCAAATGATTTATCTTCCAGACTATAGAAAGCACGTAAGTTTCTAAGGGCCGTATTCATAGACATTTTTAGCGCGGGCTTCCGGTGGATTATCAGCGTTTTTCGTATTCATAAACCAGTGTTAGCGATAGGATATGATTTGAATTCTGTACTAGTAACCAGTGGATAGCCGGGGCTAGCTTAGTACGCTCGTAGCGCGTGCTGCGAAATGTCTATGAATAGCACCCTAATTTTTTAGGCCTTTTATTTTTGAACACTGAGTTCCAGAAAGGAATATGTTAATAGCTTCACTATTTTCAACAAAGCATTAACATACTAAGGATCTTTCACTCTGCACTGCATGAAACATAGTTACCAAAACAAGGCATGAAAAACATGTAGGGCCATATTCATAAACATTTTTAGCGCGTGCTTCCGGTGGATGATCAGCGAACTAACGTTTTTCGTATTCATAAACCAGTGTTAGGGATATGATATGATATGAATCCTATACAAGTAATCGGTCGATAGCCGGTGCTAGTTTAGCACGCTCGTAGCGCGGACTAGCGAAATGTCTGTGCATAGCACCCTAATTTTTTTAGGCCTTTTATTTTTGAACATTGAGTTCCAGAAAGGAATATGTTAATAGCTTCACTATTTTCAACAAAGCATTAACATACTAAGGATCTTTCACTCTGCACTGCATGAAACATAGTTACCAAAACAAGGCATGAAAAACATGTAGGGCCATATTCATAAACATTTTTAGCGCGGGCTTCCGATGGATGATCAGCGAACTAACGTTTTTCGTATTCATAAACCAGTGTTAGCGATATGATATGAATCCAAAGAAGTAATCGGTCGATAGCCGGTGCTAGTTTAGCACGCTCGTAGCGCGGGCTAGCGAAATGTCTATGAATAGCACCCTAATTTTTTAGGCCTTTTATTTTTGAACACTGAGTTCCAGAAAGGAATATGTTAATAGCTTCACTATTTTCAACAAAGCATTAACATACTAAGGATTTTTCACTCTGCACTGCATGAAACATAGTTGTATGTATGTATTTATTCACACTGCAATGGGTATATACCCGGTGGCAGTGGTAACTAATTACACTCAATAATGACAATAATAAACTTATTAATTAAAAATACAATTAATGATAATACTAATAATTAATACTAATAATAATAATAATAATAACAACAACAGGGAATATACTAAATTAAATGAAACGATCACTTAAAATAACATTTGAAATATTCTAATTTGTATCTTAAAACTAAGATCGAACTAAAACCCACGAGTATATGTTCATATCTGCACAAGTACCTTTCAACATTACAATCATTTCGCTGTCAACTCACTCACTGCACTGGAACTACGACACATTTCACTGATTCTATCCTGATTTCACTAACACTTCAAAAACATTTCACTGTTCAAATACTTTGCACTGCCACTATAACCTATACAGCTTCACTGACAGGAACACGTTTCACTTACACAGCACACTTCACTGACACGACATACTTCTTCACTGATACAACACACTTCACTGACACAACATAATTCTTCACTGATACAACACTTCAATAACAACATATCATTTACACCCTTTACATACTGTGTATAATTACCGTCTATTAGTAAGGTCCTTAAGCCTATTTTTAAATACATTTTTGGTTGTTGGTAAAGCCTTTAGTAAGTCTGCAGGTAAAGCATTCCAGTCCCTGATAGTACGATTGAGAAAAGAAAACTTTCCAGTGTCCGTCCTCTGCCTTCTTTCCCTCAATTTATATGGGTGGTCGTTCCTTGAAGAGTAATTTGGCGGCTGCAACCTATTTTTTATTTCTTTCCAGGCAGGCTCACCTCTGTATGTTTTGAACAGTGCGCATAATCGAATTCGCGTTCTCCTGTCCGTGAGTGTGTCCCATTTTAATGGTGAATTTTTCCGACAACACTTAAGAGCCCGTTTTTGAATCTTTTCCAGTGTCTTAATATGTTCTAATCTGTAAGGATCCCAACATGCAGCACCATATTCCATTACTGGACGTACTAGTGATTTATATGCAATCTCTTTGGATTTATCAGAACCTTTCCTTAGTACCCTCATCACAAAGTGTAACGCTCTCCATGCTTTTCCCGCTGTGTCTGTAACGTGTTCCCCCCAGCCGAGATCGCTGCTAAACGTTATTCCGAGGTATTTACATTTGTTAACTTCCGGAATGGTTTCACCCCCTAACGTATACGATGCGACTATTTTATTTCTTTTCCTTGTAAAGCTGATGGCTTTGCTCTGTAGAGAATTTATTTTCATTTTGTTGGCTATTGCCCAATCATTTATTCTATTGAGGTCATTCTGGAGAAGAGTAGTATCTTCATGACTTTTTATTTCCCTGTATAACATACAATCATCCGCGAATAAGCGAACCCTAGATAAGATATTAACTGGCAGATCATTTACAAAAGCCAAGAATAGAAGAGGCCCCAAGACACTCCCCTGCGGGACCCCGGAAGTAATTTCAATTGGGTTCGATAATTCCTCCCCTACCCGTACTCTCTGAGGGCGACAAGCTAAAAATTCCTTGATCCACTGGAGCACTCTGAAGTTACCAAAACAAGGCGTCAAAAACATGTAGGGCCATATTCATAAACATTTTTAGCGCGGGCTTCCGGTGGATAATCAGCGAACTAACGTTTTTCGTATTAATAAACCAGTGTTAGGGATATATGATATGAATCCTATACAAGTAATCGGTCGATAGCCGGTGCTAGTTTAGCACGCTCGTAGCGCGGGCTAGCGAAATGTCTATGAATAGCACCCTAATTTTTTAGGCCTTTTATTTTTGAACACTGAGTTCCAGAAAGGAATATGTTAATAGCTTCACTATTTTCAACAAAGCATTAACATACTAAGGATCTTTCACTCTGCACTGCATGAAACATAGTTCCCAAAACAAGGCATGAAAAACATGTAGGGCCATATTCATAAACATTTTTAGCGCGGGCTTCCGGTGGATGATCAGCGAACTAACGTTTTTCGTATTCATAAACCAGTGTTAGCGATATGATATGAATCCTATACAAGTAATCGGTCGATAGCCGGTGCTAGTTTAGCACGCTCGTAGCGCGGGCTAGCGAAATGTCTATGAATAGCACCCTAATTTTTTAGGCCTTTTATTTTTGAACACTGAGTTCCAGAAAGGAATATGTTAATAGCTTCACTATTTTCAACAAAGCATTAACATACTAAGGATCTTTCACTCTGCACTGCATGAAACATAGTTACCAAAACAAGGCATGAAAAACATGTAGGGCCATATTCATAAACATTTTTAGCGCGGGCTTCCGGTGGATGATCAGCGAACTAACGTTTTTCGTATTCATAAACCAGTGTTAGCGATATGATATGAATCCTATACAAGTAATCGGTCGATAGCCAGTGCTAGTTTAGCACGCTCGTAGCGCGGGCTAGCGAAATGTCTATGAATAGCACCCTAATTTTTTAGGCCTTTTATTTTTGAACACTGAGTTCCAGAAAGGAATATGTTAACAGCTTCACTATTTTCAACAAAGCATTAACATACTAAGGATCTTTCACTCTGCACTGCATGAAACATAGTTACCAAAACAAGGCGTGAAAAACATGTAGGGCCATATTCATAAACATTTTTAGCGCGGGCTTCCGGTGGATGATCAGCGAACTAACGTTTTTCGTATTAATAAACCAGTGTTAGGAATATGATATGATATGAATCCTATACAAGTAATCGGTCGATAGCCGGTGCTAGTTTAGCACGCTCGTAGCGCGGGCTAGCGAAATGTCTATGAATAGCACCCTAATTTTTTAGGTCTTTTATTTTTGAACACTGAGTTCCAGAAAGGAATATGTTAATAGCTTCACTATTTTCAACAAAGCATTAACATACTAAGGATCTTTCACTCTGCACTGCATGAAACATAGTTCCCAAAACAAGGCATGAAAAACATGTAGGGCCATATTCATAAACATTTTTAGCGCGGGCTTCCGGTGGATGATCAGCGAACTAACGTTTTTCGTATTCATAAACCAGTGTTAGCGATATGATATGAATCCTATACAAGTAATCGGTCGATAGCCGGTGCTAGTTTAGCACGCTCGTAGCGCGGGCTAGCGAAATGTCTATGAATAGCACCCTAATTTTTTAGGCCTTTTATTTTTGAACACTGAGTTCCAGAAAGGAATATGTTAATAGCTTCACTATTTTCAACAAAGCATTAACATACTAAGGATCTTTCACTCTGCACTGCATGAAACATAGTTACCAAAACAAGGCATGAAAAACATGTAGGGCCATATTCATAAACATTTTTAGCGCGGGCTTCCGGTGGATGATCAGCGAACTAACGTTTTTCGTATTCATAAACCAGTGTTAGCGATATGATATGAATCCTATACAAGTAATCGGTCGATAGCCGGTGCTAGTTTAGCACGCTCGTAGCGCGGGCTAGCGAAATGTCTATGAATAGCACCCTAATTTTTTAGGCCTTTTATTTTTGAACACTGAGTTCCAGAAAGGAATATGTTAACAGCTTCACTATTTTCAACAAAGCATTAACCTACTAAGGATCTTTCACTCTGCACTGCATGAAACATAGTTCCCAAAACAAGGCATGAAAAACATGTAGGGCCATATTCATAAACATTTTTAGCGCGGGCTTCCGGTGGATGATCAGCGAACTAACGTTTTTCGTATTCATAAACCAGTGTTAGCGATATGATATGAATCCTATACAAGTAATCGGTCGATAGCCGGTGCTAGTTTAGCACGCTCGTAGCGCGGGCTAGCGAAATGTCTATGAATAGCACCCTAATTTTTTAGGCCTTTTATTTTTGAACACTGAGTTCCAGAAAGGAATATGTTAATAGCTTCACTATTTTCAACAAAGCATTAACATATTAAGGATCTTTCACTCTGCACTGCATGAAACATAGTTCCCAAAACAAGGCATGAAAAACATGTAGGGCCATATTCATAAACATTTTTAGCGCGGGCTTCCGGTGGATGATCAGCGAACTAACGTTTTTCGTATTCATAAACCAGTGTTAGCGATATGATATGAATCCTATACAAGTAATCGGTCGATAGCCGGTGCTAGTTTAGCACGCTCGTAGCGCGGGCTAGCGAAATGTCTATGAATAGCACCCTAATTTTTTAGGCCTTTTATTTTTGAACACTGAGTTCCAGAAAGGAATATGTTAATAGCTTCACTATTTTCAACAAAGCATTAACATATTAAGGATCTTTCACTCTGCACTGCATGAAACATAGTTACCAAAACAAGGCGTGAAAAACATGTAGGGCCATATTCATAGACATTTTTAGCGCGGGCTTCCGGTGGATGATCAGCGAACTAACGTTTTTCGTATTCATAAACCAGTGTTAGCGATATGATGCGATATGAATCCTATACAAGTAATCAGTCGATAGCCGGGGCTAGTTTAGCACGCTCGTAGCGCTGGCTAGCGAAATGTCTATGCACAGTAGTTTTCATAAACACATTATCGTTTAGAGAACAAGTTCGCAGTGTTTTGATTTTAATTCGACAACCATATTTCTTAAAATGAGTTTAATATCCCAAACTCCAAGCTACAAATATTGGGATTACGACTGAACCACAAAATGCTGACGTACCACCATAACACAACCCATTATAATTTTGACGGTCTGCTGGTTGCGGTAAGGATATGGAGGCACATCTTGCGGAGAGGTTATTTCGTGTGATACCTCCAAGATTTATTTTCTGGCATTCGCCTCAATGACCAAAGAAAGCACAGTATTGTGACTCGATGCAGAAATCTCAAGGAATAGAGTCAAATACGTTTCACAAAGCACAGAAACAAGGCGGCGTGTAAAAGAAAAACGAAAGTATGGGGCTGCGTGGGGGGAACGGCAATGAAATGGAAAATTCTGGAGCAGAATGATGCCAAAATCCGCGAGATAAAGCAGAGAAACAAGCAGAGTGAGACGCCCGCGCTTGTCACTTAAAATGCAAATGGAGATCCGCAGCATTTGTTGACATGTTTGTGAAAACGCAGAATTAGTTTAAGCTGCGAAGTTGTGGGTGCGTGCGTGCGTGCGTGTTTGCAAGCGTGCGTGCTGCGCTCCGTGGATCAAGAATCGGGAGGCTATGCTCTCAAAGCAAAAACTGGTGGGGAATCGGTAATAAGCCTCGCAAATATTTTCAACCCGTTTTATAAAAATGGCAGTCTTATTTAAATTGGCTAGAGCCTGTCAATCAGGTAGACCCATTATGAAGACATGGAAAGAGACAAATGCTTTAAAAGATCGAGATATTCCACTCTTTTTCTAACTCTTTACTTGAAGCGATAGGTTTGGAAGTAAACCCCGAAATGACGAAGTATATGATTATGTCCCGTGACCAGAACATTCTACGAAATTTAAATATGAAAATTGGAGATTTAGGGTAAACTAGGGTCTGTTGGACAGTCGGGCATGTTGGACACTCCGTACTTTAAAGTGTTACCACGCCACTTGTGGCCACCACATTCAGCTAGAAGTCAATGACGGAAGTAGGCACGAGTGGGGCTACTTCCGTCATTCACTTCTAGCAGAATGTGGTGCCCACAAGTGGCGTGGCAACACGTTAAAGTACAGAGTGACCAACATGACCGACTGTCCAACAGACCCTAGTTTACCTTATCTTTCGAAGAGGTGGAACAATTCAAATATCTTGGAACAACAGTGACAAACATAAATGACACTCGGGAGGAAATTAAACGCAGAATAAACATGGGAAATGCCTGTTAATATTCGGTTTAGAAGCTTTTGTCATCTAGTCTGTTGTCAAAAAATCTGAAAGTTAGAATTTATAAAACAGTTACATTACCGGTTGTTTTTTATGGTTGTGAAACTTGGACTCTTACTTTGAGAGAGGAACAGAGATTAAGGGTGTTTGAGAATAAGGTTCTTAGGAAAATATTTGGGGATAAAAGGGATGAAGTTACAGGAGAATGGAGAAAGTTACACAACGCAGAACTGCATGCATTATATTCTTCACCTGACATAATTAGAAACATTAAATCCAGACGTTTGAGATGGGCAGGGCATGTAGCACGTATGGGCGAATCCATAAATGCATATAGAGTGTTAGTTGGGAGGCCGGAGGGAAAAAGACATTTGGGGAGGCCGAGACGTAGATGGGAGGATAATATTAAAATGGATTTGAGGGAAGTGGGATATGATTATAGAGACAGGATTAATCTTGCACAGAATAGGGACCAATGGCGGGCTTATATGAGGGCGGCAATGAACCTCCGGGTTCCTTAAATGCCATTTGTAAGTAAGTATATGAAAATCAAGGCTCTAATCACAAATTAATGTAAGTAAAATTAATGTCCATTCCCCTTCATGAAAGATACATAAGATAGTAAAGTACTTGCCGAATTCATTCTGAACCCTTCGTTTTTATGTGTTACGTAATTAAACCTCGAATTTTGAGTCATTTTGTAGTATCCAATTTCCATCGCCGCTTACAGTTCGTACGGTACTTAAAATATTGTAGAACTTTCATGTTACATTATGCAAGCAACTTTTGTGCATACATAATAAATAACTGAGACAACTCAAATAATTGAAGATTAATTTATAGATAAGTTTGCGGTAATTTACATGAACATACATACTGGAAGGAAATGTGATGTATCCAAGTCACATCAATCAAGACCGTTATCAGACGGCGGCCTTCTTCACAATTAATGAAAATACGTCAGAAGTGTAATGATCTTGCAGAAACGTTTACAGTGTAACAGTTGAAACAGTATCTCTGTTATTTGTAAATGTCAGCTACGATAAAGCAAATATTTAGCTGGTAAGCTACTACGTGTTCAGTGTTAGATGACCGCTGAACACTGATGTCGCCACTGTCGTTGTAGGCATCGTAGGCGATTACGGAGCGCGTGGCAGTGAGGGGATCGAAGCATTCGTGTAGGGGGTGACGCACTTTGCTAGTTCGTAGAATCAACACCGGTCAATTTACAGCAGACGGGTAGTACTACTCAAGTATGTAACTACTAGGGGACGGATGTTGATGACATAAAAATGGCTGAATATAACCAATAAAATGCTCTTACATTGACATAAGAATGCACTAAAAGTTAAAAATTACCTTTAAATTAAATAAATTATAGGCAGCGTACTGTAAGCCTATATGGCCAGATAAGACAATCGATATTTTTAAAATAAATCAAAATTCCTTTATTTTTCTTTTTTTCTTGTGTTAAAAATAATTCTAAATTATTAAAAATTCACGAATGACCATTACTGTATACAGAAACGCAGAAAAAAAAGTACTGTACGATTTTTAAACTCAAGAAAAACCAATATTTATTCATGGCAAACAAAATAACAAAGCTTGGTATAACAGTTTTTCTTTTTTCTTTTATGCATTGGCGGTCATATCCTTAATGAAGACTGAAAATATTAAAATAAATAACCCTGCTTTAGGACGATCTTAAACTGCAGAATGTTATTGTTTGCAGTGTGATAGAATATAACTTCATTCCGCAATGGGTGTGAACACCTGACGCTGAAATTTCAGGACCGCTGGATTGATTGGAGAGGCCCCACACCTTGGCCTGCTTGTTCCCCAAACCTAAATCCCTTAGACTTTTGGTTATCAAGAACAACCAGGTTAATTTCAAAGAGTGCGTGATTCCTTACGCCGAAGGGCAGAGGAATGCATTGCCATAAATGGACGTCACATTGAGCATCTCTTATGAACAAATGTTCAGATCTCAGAAAGTATGCATTGTAGGACCCATGTTTATTAGATATTTTTTTCTTGTTTTGATGCATACTATCACCTCCTAAAATATAGGATACTTTTTTTAACACCCTCTATAAAGGGACTTTGCGTTATGGCAGCCGTCCAATATTTTTGTCTAAGATTATATAATTGTAGTCTGTAGCCTATATATGGACTAATAGTATAGGGGAGAGTCGGGTAGTATCGGACATCGGGTAATATCGGACAGTGAGTTTCTTTCATCTATCACACGATGATGGTACCTGATTGACATGGTTACGTTTCTGTGATGTCGCATAGAGAAACGTAACCATGTCATTCAGGTACTACCATGTGGTGGTAGATGAAAGAAACACACTGTCCGATACTACCCGATGTCCGATACTACCCGACCCTCCCCTAATACTTTTATACAACAGACCAGTGGTAATTACACTTATGTAAGTATGTAGTAATAAAGCACAATAATTGTACATGATACTATTGTGGAACATAATCTTCATAATTTTTACAAATTATAGGTGGAATTACTTGTAATATATCATAACAAATTTTTGTGGAATAGGGCCCAGATAGTCTAAATCTTCAGAGGATGATGATGATGATATAGTGTAAGAGGACGGGGACAACTCCTCCGAGAGTAAGAGGTAGTGTGAATAGATCTAATTCATTTTGTCTATATTAGATTGCTTGATAATTATACGTAGATGAATATTTGTAAAATGTATTTTATAGTTATTAAAAAACGATTAAAATATCTCGTAGTACTCGCAAAAGATGAAGCTGGAATTAGAGGTAAAAGAAAAGAAGTTGACGTGTTTCTTTTCTTCCCCCAAAACGGCAATCACTCAAATACTAGAGTACTAGACCTTTGCATTTCTTAGACGTTTAAATCCTCAGTAATGTTAAAGATCACTTAACCTCAGAGAAAGGAATCGATTTGTTTTGAAACAGCCCCAGTAATAAGGATTTAGACTGCGTCTCAAAGGATGCAAGATGTTTTACATGAATAGGAATTTTGAAATCATTTGGCATGTGACATAAGTATTTGCCTCGCCGTACCCATTAAATATAATGAGTCCAGTCTTTTCTTTATGCTGGGATAAAGAGTCGGTGGCAGTTGGGGCAAGGCACGTAGGATGTAGAGATAAAGAAAAAATACCTGGAAACCGAAGAAAAGGAGAGTAAGTTTGTTGCTTTTATCACTTAAAAGTCAGTAAGGGGCGCTCCGATCAGCAAAAGTCATTCTTTAGTGTCCTCTCTGTTCAAAGAGAAAAAGGTTCTTCAAAGTTGCAGGGGATAAAAAAAGGTCCTCGTTTTCAGACTGTGGCCTTCATATACACAGAAGCTTGCGGACAAAGGCTGTGGGCTGCGACTTATTTACTGAATTTCACTCGTCATTCAATCTGCTTTACATTCTTCTGGTCTCGTTTTTATTTCTTTAGGGTTGGAGTAGATTAGAATTTCATCTCGCAAATATTTCGCTCATTTTGAATTCTTGGAACGCAATCACACACACATAGTGATTCAGAAACTCTGCATCAAACTCTGAGGGGTGATAGGTCCCGCATGGAGGACCACTTTTTGTCCGGCAACCCAATTTCTTCGTCGCGTCGTTTAGGAACTATTCGATTTTAAGACACAACGCAATTAATTATTTAATTAATTTCCATATAGCTTATGAAATGATGAAATGAAATGATTAGCCTAAAAATGTCCCGTTAAAGGCAAAGGCCTCCTCCTATAGAGGGAGAGCTCTATTTGTCTCACGCGGTGAGCTACTCCGCGTAAGAGATGTTTATAACCTTGGAATTATTCACTTGGTTCACATTCTGCACTGTTTGGTATTGTTCGCTTGTTTCTGTCGCACTGGTTTTAGTCGCTGTTCACTTGTCTTCTTAGGATTTTCCAGTCTTCCCTATGTCTTGCTCTGCTTGACCAATGGCTTCCTACTCGTTCACTGAAGAGGTCGGCCCATCTTCTTCTTGGTGTTCCGGGTGATCTCTTGCCAATGCGGGGATCCCATAGTGTGACTTTCTGCGTCCATCTTCTGTCTCTAAGTCGTGCAACATGGCCTCCCCACTTCCATTTGGTGTTGGTAGCTTGCAGTGCTGGATCTTTAATTGCTGACATCTTTTGTAGCACTTCGTTTGGAACTCTGTCCCTCAGTGATAAGCCTAGTATCCTTCTCAGCATATTTCTTTGGCATATTTAGAGACTGTTACGAAGTTTGGCAGTGAGAGACCATGTCTGACACCCATATAACAGTACAGGAGTTACGCAGGTCTCCAATATTTCTATTCTGAGTTTCTTGCTGAGTGTTCCCTCCAGTACGATGAACTTGAGAGTCCAGAATGCCTTCCACGCGAGAGAAATCCTTCGTTTTATTTCCTTCTCTGTCTTGTGTTGAAAGGAGACTAGCTGTCCTAGGTATACGTATTCAGATACGTATTGTAGTTCTGCACCATCAATTATTATGGGTGACTCCGGCCCGTTTGACATTACTTGTGTCTTGGTCATATTCATCAGGAGGCCTGCTGAATATAGCTTGTAGCCGGTATTAATATACAGTTTACAATTCTGCATTCCGTTTACAGCAGATGTTGAAACTGTCCACCATGAATCGCATTGCATTCATTACACCGTCGTAGCAATGACCGTCGAACTCTCACTCCAACATATGGAGTCTCTGGTAAAGTTCGACAAAGCGTGTATTCGTACAATCATTTCCTCTCTGCTGTCAACTGGGATGGCTCTCCATTTATATACAAAGAAAAAAATCAAGAGGCGTTAAGTCAGGCGATCGAGCTGGCCATGCATCGGGTCTCCCTTACTCTATCCACCACTCCGCATAGCTGTTGTTGAGATGCGTTCAGACAGCAAGAGTAAAGTGCGGCGGGGCTCAGAAACAGGCTATGACCTCGGCAACAAGATACAACAGTGGCACGTTGAGAGATGATGGTTGATGCGATCATAAACATATTACAGCATTGTCATCTTCAAAAATTTCTTGTGGGCTTAGTGTGCAAACACTTACGAGTAGAGGCCAGGAAATGGGGAAGTGGCTCGGTTGAGCATTGTAAACACTCAATCCAAGTACGTAGAGATGCGTTTTAAACAGGTGTGCATACCTCCTAAACGACATATCGGAGAAAATTGGGTTGGCTGGCAAAAAAAAATGGTCCTCCGTGCGAGACCTATCATCCCTCACAGTTTGGTGCTAAGGTCCTGAAACATTCTGTATGTATGTGTAAGGATATTACACATTTCACAGAAACCATGGCTATAGCTCATTTCTGTTACAGGTCCAGTGAAGAGCCGTCCGAATTTTAACAATTGCTGATTGAATGAAGAGTGACAAACATTTCAATCGTCTATTCAAATGATGGGTACTATTTGATAATTTCTATTAAGTAATTAATGTAATTCAGTAACGTAAATTGCTGAAACAATAAATGTTATCCCAGCGGCATTATGCTTTGTCAACGGTAAAACAATGCGGGATAAAACAGAATGGTGGACACCTTTATAATAGTGACAATGATTTTAGTTATTATAAAGACATATTATTGTCGTTATAATAATAATACTTACTTACTTACTTACTGGCTATTAAAGAACCCGGAGGTTCATTGCCGCCCTCACATAAGCCCGCCATTGGTCCCTATCCTGAGCAAGATTAATCTATTCTCTATCATCATATCCCACCTCCCTCAAATCCATTTTAATATTATCTTCCCATCTACGTCTCGGCCTCCATAAAGGTCTTTTTCCCTCCGGCCTCCAAACTAACACACTATATGCACTTCTGGATTCGCCCATACGTGCTCTTATTCCTTTGCTGTGGTCGTGCCAGAGAATCAGTCCCATTCCGAGGCTTATTTGAAGGATTCGTAACAATCAGTTTTTTACGGCGATGGGTTTTTAGCCCTTCGCCCAACCCCCAAGCTGGAGGACCACCCCTCATCGGCTGTCCGCGACTGCTTATTCAATATATTCACACGTTATAATAATAATAATAATAATAATAATAATAATAATAATAATAATAATAATAATAATAATAATAATTTATGAGAAATATAAACAAATGCATTTTTGTCGGACCTACTAGTAATTATTTCATGTTTAATTGAGAATATTGACGCATAGGCCTAGGTGTTCGGTGCATATATATATATATATATATATATATATATATATATGCATATTTTAGACCACTGTGCGTATTTCGACGTTAGGAGCATATTTTCATCCATATCTTTTTTTTTATTGTTTCCCAGTTTTGTGGACTTATAGTACTAAAACAGTTAACTCAAAGGTCATGTTAGCGTTGCTTCAAAATCCATTAGTCATCTGGACATTAATCCTATTGTGTTATCGGAATATAAGTTTTGTTCCCTTATTTCATGTGATGCGGAAGAAACTTTTTCTATAAACAAATTTACTTTAAGTACAGGAGAAACAATTTGAATCCTGAAAACACGGAAAACATAGAAAAAAATATTACTGTCTGTATCAAATTGGATTTAATTAAATTAGCAACAGCCAATAAGGCAATAGCTAAGAAATTAGAGTGACTCGATTTTTCTTTAAGCGCAATGATTTGAATATTTCCCATTAGGCTATACGGCGAGAGTTTTTATTTTAATGGATCCTATATTATGGCAAGTTTGCTGGCTCATCAGCTTTCAGTGCATATTAAGTGTATATTTTAGGGATTTTAGTGCAAATAGTACTCAATACTAGCTATTAATATTATCATTATCATAATAATTCATTGTATCTAGTACAAATCAGGAAACATTGTATCTCATTACAAGTTACATTTGCGTTGTTCTGTTCCATGAAATATTGGAAATTTTCAGCTTATCCGTAAAATTTCCCTACAGTGAAAGGTGTTACTTTATAACTTTCATTTGTATTTAATACCATAATATTTACACTCAAATATTTGGCCAAATACGTAAAGTGAAAGTCATGGAAAAATTAACTAGATTTACAGCTTTTTTTAGAGAAGGAATAAGCGCTTATAGTTTTGAAATAGGAGGACTTCAAAATTCTCGCATGGTGTGGGATGTATGCAGGTTATACCCTCCTGCACACAGAAACAGAACGCTGTCAACTAGAGAACAAATACGAATATGTTATTCATCACACCGCAAATCAACACAACGCTTAGCTTCATTTGTTTGAAACGTAAATAAATGATTGAGTCGTGACATGAATTTTAAGTACTATCTAGTAAAAAATGTGTATTTGCCAATAATATGAGGGGTTTGTATTTCATTTTGTTGAGCGGAAAAATAACTTCATGCCTTACGTGACTTTTAATTTGTACTTTGTAAATTACTGATCGATATTTTTGTTGAACAGTCCCAGGAAATCGAATACGCTCTGAATAATTCAAGACATCCAAGACCGTAGGAACCCGGTTAGATCCCCGTCTAGGTCATAAAGGAATTGTGGTGGAGGGGCAGGGCATGGTTGCGCCCCACCATCAGGTAAAATGCACCAGATTATAAAGGGTCCCTGTTTTGTGGGCATACTTGCGCCCCGTTCCCATCAGGTAGAAAAAAAGGGACCTAGCATAGTTGCGCCCCGATGAAATAGGTAGAGAAAAGACATTACGGAAACTCAAGTCTCATAATCAACCAACCTTATTGATTTCTTATTCGATTTAATATTCATTATCGATAACGTTAAAATTAACACCATGAAGTTGGCAGTCCTTTATTAACTGTTTTTCTACTGTTTATGCAGTTATTATCGATAGCATTCCGTTATGAAGTTGGCAGTACTTTATTGACTTTTTTCTAGTGTTTATGCAGTGATGATCGATAGTCCACCATTGAAATGAACACCATGAAGTTGGCAGTACTTTATTAACTATTTCTCTGCTGTTTATGCAGTTATTACCGATAGCCTACCGTTATGAAATTGGCAGTAGTTCATTGACTTTTTTTTCTAGTGTTTATGCAGTGATGATCGATAGTCCACCATTAAAATGAACACCATGAAGTTGGCAGTACTTTATTAACTGTTTTTCTACTGTTTATGCAGTGATGATCGATAGTCTACCATTAAAATGAACACCATGAAGTTCGCAGTACTTTATTAACTGTTTTTCTACTGTTTATGCAGTGATTATCGATAGCCTACCGATAACGATAGACTCCGTTTTTAAACCACGTGATCGAGGAATTCAGGAACGGTAAAATAGACAGATGTTCTTAAAAATGCAGCTACCTCTATAATATTTTTAAATTATTTATTTATTTTATGACAATCTCTTTCGTGTGTACTATGCCCATCGGGACGCAACTATGCCATGTCCATTCTGCTACCTAATTTCTTCAGGGCGCAACTATGCCATGCCTAGACCTCCGAATTGACCGCGGGGCGCTACTATGCCATACCGGTAGTTGACAAAGCGGGTGCGAGAATTTTTTCTCGGGGTTCCCCCGTTTCCCCTAACCCTTTTCATCATCATTGAACTAATACTCCACTATCACCCTCACTCTGCGAGGTCCCGAGCCAGCCCACCAAATCAAATTTAAAAATGGCTGATAGTTGTAGCCTACACATTTGTGTTTAATAATAATAATAATAATAATAATAATAATAATAATAATAATAATAATAATAATTACTATAATAATAATTACTATAATAATAATAATAATAATAATAATAATAATTATTATTATTATTATTATTATTATTACTTACTGGCTTTTAAGGAACCCGGAGGTTCATTGCCGCCCTCACATAAGCCCGCCATTGGTCCCTATCCTGAGGAAGATTAATCCATTCTCTATCATCATATCCCACCTCCCTCAAATCCATTTTAATATTATCTTTCCATCTACGTCTCCGCCTCCCTAAGGGTCTTTTTCCCTCCGACCTCCCAACTAACACTCTATATGCATTTCTGGATTCACCCATACGTGCTACATGCCCTGCCCATCTCAAACGTCTAGATTTAATGTTCCTAATTATGTCAGGTGAAGAATATAATGCATGCAGTTCTGCGTTGTGGAACTTTCTCCATTCTCCTGTAACTTCATCCCTCTTAGCCCCAAATATTTTCCTAAGAATCTTATTCTCAAACACCCGTAGTCTCTGTTCCTCTCTCAAAGTGACAGTCCAAGTTTCACAACCATACAGTACAGAACTTTCAAAACCTTATTCCTTTGCTGTGGTCGTGCCAGAGAATCAGTCCCATTCCGAGGCTTATTTGAAGGATTCGTAACAAGTTGTTTTTTTACGGTGAAGGGTTGTTAGCCCTTCGCCCAACCCCCAAGCTGGAGGACCACCAATTCATCAGCTGTCCGCGCTGCTTATTCAATATATTCACAGCTACCCTCCATATCTGGAGGCCGTCTCGATATAATAATAATAATAATAATAATAATAATAATAATAATAATAATAATAATAATAATAATCATTATTATTATCATTATTATCATTATTATTATTATTATTATTATTATTATTATGAGAGCACAACAAAGACCGAAACCACCGGCTTGGCTCAGGAGGTTAAGGCGCTTGCCTGCCGATCTGAAGTTGCACTCGGGCGCGGGTTTGATCCCCGCTTGGGCTGATTACCTGGTTGGGTTTTTTCCGAGGTTTTCCCCAACCGTAAGGTGAATGGCAGGTAATCTATGGCGAATCCTCGGCCTCATCTCACCAGATACCATCTCGCTATCACCAATCTCATCGACGCTAAATAATCACGTAGTTGATACAGCGTCGTTAAATAACCAACTAAAAAAACAATGACCGGATAAACTACTCGAGGTGAATGACTAAACCACAGCCAAATTTTAAGTTAAAGTACTAATGGAAAATATCAGTGTTTGCAACAAATTTTCCTTTTTCCCCGTCGGAATTTCACAAACTGCTCAATACCGGTGCAGCTATGGCAACAGCGAAGCCGGCAGAAAGGCCTACAGTTTCGTCCTGCTACACCTAGATGGGAGCGCTTAAGGCTAATATCAGTAATCAATATTCTCGCCGTCGAGTAACAAGAAGTGGGTCGTTAAATGAATACCTTTTGATCACAGTTAAGACTCTACTTTCTAGGATATTGCCAGAGTAATACAGTTCTATCACTTGGACTAAGGTCAATTATTCCACTCCGAGTGGTGGCGCTGTATAATACAAGAATGTCCCTCTAGATAGAAACCGAAGAAATGCATCCGAAATTAGCGGCTTCTTTGCATAAGCTTGTTATAATTTCGTGAACTAGGCGTGTCATTTGGGAGTTAAGTGTTTTCAGACACTGAAGCTAAATCAGAAATAGCATTATAACAACAACGGTAACAGAAGTGGAAACAGGGAGGCTAGAGTCGCATTACAAGCCGGTAATTGCGTGTGCCGACCGATCCTTCCTCGGTTCTCTGGAGCTCAAACTTAACCACGTGAGAATTCAAGGAAATTGCATAGTCGAGGTATCACAGACTCATAGGGAGCTGTCACATCCAGACGTTTGCTACGAATATAACACTAACAGGCATTTTGGGGAAGGGGTCGGAGGGGGAGGGAGGCTTTGTCTTACCACGATTTCAACTTCCTCCCTCTCTCACAACAAGCAACCCCCTTGTACTCTCCACGCCCGCTTGTACAAGACAAAGTCGTGAGTGCCATCTGTTTTGATTAGCGTATCTACCGAGACCCAGATAACGCGGTCCTACCAGCTTCTCTGTCTGTCTGTCTGTCTGTCTGTCACATGAAATTCTACCAATCTCTTCTTAGAGACGGTTAAAATTCGAGTCCGTTGACATTTCACTTAATGTAAAGCACCTTTGTCTGTAGTATTCTGTGAGGGACACCACTGTTATTGCAAAACAGCTATTGCATAGGGGTCTTCCATGCAGGAGTGTTTGTTTTGACAGCTTAACCTTCCTCAAGACCGCATGTCCCATTTCCCTGTCTAATGTCTTACAACCCTTTCTTCCAGTGCTGCCAGGCAGGGGGTAAAAGAACTCTACTGCATACAATGACAATACAATTACCGTATTTACTCACATATCAGACTCCAATTTTTCCCCTTCTTTCATCCAAAAAAATATGGGGAGTCTTGTATGCGCATTTTGTAAAAAAGCAGTGAGGAAATAAAGTTTAAGTGAGGTAACAATAGGCTTACATATAGAAATTAGTTTAAAAATGCTAATATAGTGGAAGCTCTTAAGTTCGAGAGAAAACAAGTTCGACATTCTATAGTTCGAAGAAGAATTAGACACGCCCCTATACGGGCACTAAGAAATGAGTTTGCCATTTGAATGGGAATTGGTTCTGTGTCTTGTAGTGACACTTTTGTTAAAGGAAAACAATTTTGTATTGACTACGACATCCATATTTAACCACTGATTTTAAATTAATAAACTCTTCTTTTTCTATTTTAGAATTTTGCCTTTTGTGAGAAGGAACTCTCAAAACCCACTGTGGTAATAGAAGAGCACACAGAAGTCTTAGGGTGGGCAGGAATTGCAAGTACAACACTGTATTCGTTGTTGGATAACCAATAAGAATTTGTATTCATTTCACCTGCCACATCCACTATCCTTATTGGACTGAACTTTCCATTCTGTTCAGTCGAACTTAGAAGAGTCCACTGTACATATTTCTCCGCCGAGTCAGTCACATTTAATTTAAATGGCAAAGGATATCTCGTTCGCTGTGTCGAAGTAACCATAATAATAATAATAATAATAATAATAATAATAATAATAATAATAATAATAATAATAATATTATTATTATTATTATTATTATTATTATTATTATTATTATTATTATTATTAGGGCTAGGATTTTGATGACCTATAAATAATGAAAAATGTCCTAAAAACAATGCATTTATGACCTAAAAATATTTCAAAAATGCCTTTATAAATGCCCTAAAAATTTATCTTACATAACTGGCTTAGCAGGAAAAGAGGTTTTGTACTAAATATTTAGACTAGTAATTAAATTAAATTCTAGTACCAACATTTAAGTTTCTTTAATTTTTCATATTTGTTTCTAAGTAGTACACTTTAATTAATTATTTTACCTGATGTAGTTTCCATGTATTCCACCACAGGGCCACTCTTATCCGGAATTAGCAGGTATAGAGGAGTTTATATTGAAGGGGTGGTTAAGTGTACTACGTTAAGATGGCAATATTTGTGTAGAAAAACTATTAAAATATTATACAAAATAACGAGTATTAGCCACCGGTGTTGCTTGGTCGGTTAAGGCGCTTGCCTTCCGATCCAGAGTTGCGCTTGTGTGCGGGTTCGACTCCCGCTTGGGCTGATTATCTGGTTGGGTTTTTTCCGAGTTTTTTTTCCAACCGTAAGACAAATGTCAGGTAATATATGGCGAATTCTCTACCTCATCTCACCAAATATATCGTTATCACCAATTCCATCGACACTAAATAGCGTCGTAGTTGATACAGCGTAGTTAAATAACCAAGTTAAAAAATAATGGGGATTTATCGCCAAAATTAAATGAAAATTCCTAAAAAAAAAAAGTCCGAGAAAAACAAAAGATGCCCTTATGAGTTGAAACAGGCAAAAGGTGCAAAAAAGTGCCCTAACAAATATGTCTTAAAACACTCAGTTTATCACATAACATATGAATACTAAAGCAGCAATGTTTCTGGCTTACTAGAAAAAGGGGCAATTTCATCAAAATCCTAGCCCTAATTATTATTATTATTATTATTATTATTATTATTATTATTATTATTATTACCGTTCTAATACCAACGCCTACCAAGAATCTTAAACGTTTAAAGAATAAATTTCATTTCATATTTGGGAACAGATTTTGAAAAAAAAAAAACAAAAAACAAAAAAAACAAACAAAAATTCCTAGCGCCTCTCTAGTTAGTATTACAGCCATTAACACCATTTGTCACACTCCACTTACAGTATAACAGGGATGGGCATTGGTCTTTATTTTTATTAGGTTATTTTACGACGCTGTATCAACATCTCAGGTTATTTAGCGTCTGAATGAGATGAAGGCGATAATGACGGTGAAATGAGTCCGGGGTCCAGCACCGAAAGTTACCTAGCATTTGCTCGTATTGGGTTGAGGGAAAACCCTGGAATAAACCTCAACCAGGTAACCTGCCCCGACCGGGTTTCGAACCCGGGCCACCTGGTTTCGCGGCCAGACGCGCTAGCCGTTACTCCACAGGTGTGGACTTTCAGGTGACAATGTTATTATTATTATTATTATTATTATTATTATTATTATTATTATTATTATTATTATTACCGTTCTAATACAAACGCCTACCAAGAATCTTAAACGTTTAAAGAATAAATTTCATTTCATGTTTGGGAACAGATATGGAAAAAAAAAACAAACAAACAAAAATTCCTAGCGCCTCTCTAGTTAGTATTACAGCTATTAACACCTTTTGTCCCACTCCAATTACAGTATAACAGGGATGGGTATTGGTCTTTAACCCTTTACACAATGAAACTTTCATGACATTCACGGAGTCGTGATACTACTAGGTTAATTTACAATCTACAGATATCGAAATTCTGGTATTTTTAGCTTGATTCCGTTACAGGTGGCAACACTGCCTTCTTCCCTCCTTTCCACAAAGAACTAATATACCCCCTTCCCTTGCAAGTCTTGACAGGTTTGAATTACAAGCAGCAACTCTGTCTCACTCACTTCAAGACTTGGTAGCTTGTAGCTGCTATTGACAAGTCGTCCCTCCTCCAAACCATATGACTTCTTCACACACGCACAGGAGGGGGAGTGAAGTGCTTGTCATGTCATCGCCAACCTTCCCTTCAAGAAGCCCAGGCTACCTTAATTGGCATCGCAATTAGAAAACGGTCGTCATAACATTCACGTCCAGTGGCCCAATATTATATTGGTGCAGGGTACGACCAGCTTCGAGGCGGGAGTAAAACCACAGAAATGACGTGACGCGGTCATAACTTGTATGTTACATTACGACGTAAGCAAGGATGGCAAAAACACAGCTTTGGGTTTTTACAGCCGTATGTCGAAATTAATTTTTCTACGAAGTTTCGGGAACATTCAGGATTTCAATTCTCAGGGTCGTCAGGGTGTCTACAGAAAATGTGGAACAAAAATTAATTATATTTTAGCTAACACAACTTAATAATACCTGAAGTCAAGAGCTGCCGAACATTGAAATCTTTCAAATCCAAGTTAGAAAATTATCTTATGACGAGTTGCCAAACTAACTTACTATTATGACAAGTGTTGTATTGCATGTTTCCACGTATTCACATTTTTTTATGTTCTAGTGATATTTAACTTATTTTATATTTTTGTTTTCATATTTTCCGATAATGGTATATCTATAATGTGATAAGTTGAGCTATATATAATCATAATTTTCCTTACTGTGTGTACTCAAAAATATTGTATTCATTTTATGCTTTGTACTGCACTATTTTATTACTACTACTACTACTATTCTTATTTTTAAGATTATTATTATTATTATTATTATTATTATTATTATTATTACTATCAATAAGTGTCTTTTTTATACTTTGTATGTCTCATTTATTTTGACCTGCTGTTCACATTTTATTATGCTTTTTCATTTCTTTCTGTATGTTATATATTATGTCTGAATTCTACTTACTTGTTTACATTTTATTATTATTATCTTATTCAGTTTTGTATGTAAAATTGTAGTGTTTTTTGTAACGCAGTTTTACTCCTGGTTGAGTGTTAGAGAAGGCCGTATGGCCTTAACTCTGCCAGTTTAAATAAATTATTATTATTGTTATTATTATTATTACTATTATTATTATTATTATTATTATTATTATTATTATTATTATTATTATTATTATTATTATATCGGGACTATGGTTTCTTATTTCAAACTGTTTCTTTAGGTCTACTCTTGCACATTACAGAGTTTTACAACATAATTTTTATGCACCCTGTATTTAAAATAAATAAACACAACAAAGAAAATTGAAATAATACTTTAGAATCTTATTGTTGTTAAACACAAAGTCGATCAATGTTCACGTGTTATTGGCATTCAACACAGGCATGGACTGAAGTATAAAGCTTTCTATGGAACAATATTAATCTAAGAAAACTCCATTATTAATGTCTATGTAAAGATACTCTACAACTGTAAGATAAACAATGACAATGTGCTTCTTCTCCATTTTTCTTCTTTTTATTTCTCTTTGGCCTTTTCTTTCACGCTAATTAGAGCGGACGGATGATCATTTTAAGCGTCATAGGAAGCCAGTTCATTAAGTTGTTTAATGAGCCAATTTCATTATGTGGGATTTATGTTCTCAAAACATTTTAATCGCGAACACAAGTTGTCTCCTGTGCTACGAGTCACTGTACCAATCCTTGATGATTCATCACAAATAGACCTAGTCACTTCACTTTCCTTAGAACACGTATGTCATTCAAATTATTGTCATATACCAGCGGTGACCAAAGCGGGTGTCGTGACTACATCGTGTAATCACAGACATTCAAACGCGTACGAGGAGTTCCCTGTACATTGCTGAGTGTTTCATTCACGTACTGAAGGCAAGCAGTGGCGGTATCATGTCGCTATACAAACTCTGTCTCTATAAGCAGTAAGAGGTTGTTTCACAAAGAATGAGGAGGACTTTTTTGTTGTTCTGTCGAACAAAACGTAATATGTTTACTTTGTTCAACGGTTCAATTATGAGTATATAGAAACATTAATTGGCACGCTGAATAATTTATTATTATTATTATTATTATTATTATTATTATTATTATTATTATTATTATTATTATTATTATAATATTAATTGGTAGTAAGAATCAACTCCTTTTCCTAATAAATTATTGTTTTAATTCTTGTAAATTAATTATTGTAATCCATGTTCTTTATTTTGTTGTTAACTCAAGTATTTAATTTGTAGCATAGTTGTTCATTTTAATGTATTAATTGCATCACTGTGCTGGATTTTTATTGGCCAATGGCTGTTGTCCAGTACATAAATATCAAATATATTATTATTATTGCTCACCAGTAAGTATGTGTTTTCATAATTCTTCTGTACGTGCATGAATATTGATATTTTTATATCTTCTCCTTAGAAGGATAAAATTATTAGGTTTTATCTCAGTTTTAATCTTCTTAATCATTAGATGAGGGTAACTATTTATTAGTTGTTGATTTAATAATAGTATTCTAGAAAAACTGATTCAATATTATGTGCCAACGAACTGTTAAACATTAGGAATTGACATGTCTTAAATCATAACCAGGAAGAGAAAGATGAAATAAATAAATGTAAGGAAGTCAGGTACCTAATGGGGTTTGAAATATGTCGTGCTCTAAAGCCTTTTAATAGAACAGAATTTCTCAAAAGAGTAATGATTAAAATTGCTTAAATAACTTGTCCATAAGAAGTTTTTAATTTTGAAAAAACTACGAATTTCTCGACCAAGTATCGAGAGAAGAATTTAGAAAATTCCTGATTATATACTGTACAAGAAGAAGGTTAAAAAAAGAAGCAAGAAAAATCGTATATTATTCACTGGCTCTTGATGACAGGGTAGTCACATCACTGATACAGCAAAGCTTGAGATTTTTATCCGCGGGATTGATCAAGATGTTAGTACAGGAGCCATCACTGGTTGTAGTTTTCATGCCAAGTACCTTTCCTCAGTCTCCTTACTTCACAGGCTGTCTGTCGCATGTAATCACTGCAGCTCGAGTTTTGGTCATCACTGTCATATACTTAAACATACAAACATACTGCCAAGCAACTGTGCTGGAACAACAATTTTTTTTGAATGCTGCTTACAATGAAATAACTGGCAACAGCAGAAAGAGATATCAATTAAACAATACCCTCTTTATAAATGATAGCAGTATCATCTTCTCTACAAAGCACACAAACTTTAACGCTTAATTACATCGGATTTTACTGAATGAATTCTTGCGTTAATTAAGAAAAACTGCAATTGAAATCCTTCCCGAACTGTGTAATTGCTTTCAGTCTTGATTCGAGATATTATGAATGCAAAACTGAGAGGAATTTATACCATAGAATAAAATATTCAATATGCAGCAATTTAAAACAAACAGTTCATAAAATATTGGCCAAGATCATTATAATTTAAATGTGCACTCAAAGTTTTCAATAAATTATGCAATTCAAATTTTAAAAATTAATACGGTTATATTGATATATGCGGATGGACAAGGTTTCGCACTTCGTCCGCGTGTTCCAACGATTCGGTGCGTCAGACGAGTTTTCATTTTAACTCGGCCCAGAAATCTAGAACTGGACAGAATAATGAGAGTGATGTAATGCTTACGGTGGCGGAACGTGCATACATGGCGGAAAAGACAAGTAGCGGAACGACCGTTGGCATGTCCTGCAGTCTTAGTGTATCCAGTTCAATTCCCAGAGATGGCACCAACATGGTTATACAATTTATTTATTTATTTATTTATTTACTCACTCACTCATTTATTTATTTATTTACTCACTCATTTATTTATTTATTTATTTATTTATTTATTTATTCACTCATTTATTTATTTATCTATTTATTTACTTATTTATTTACTCACTCATTTATTTATTTATTTACTCACTCACTCATTTATTTGTTTATTTATTTATTTATTCACTCATTTATTTATTTATCTATTTATTTACTTACTTATTTATTTACTTATTTATTTACTCACTCATTTATTCATTTATTTTATATTTACTCACTCATTTATTCATTTATGTATTTATTTATTCATTTATTTATTAGCTTAAGGTAAGTAAAAATTACTTACTTTAATCACTTTAATTATTTGGGGTGTGATATTACATATGAAGAAGACTGGCAAATTTCAACTGAAACTCCGTCAGCTTTCATGCGTACCGTAACACCGATTACTTTACATGGGCCTTCCCCATTCTTTACCACAAGTTCAATTGACTGCAGTGCTCGAGACGCGAACGCGATATTATACAGGGACATCGTTTTATTTTTACTAACATTTTTAATATTAACCTGTCTATACCTTTAGAGAACCGGAAATACCGCTTGCTCCCCCCTCCAAGACTGGAGTTCGATGATACTGGCGTAAAACACAAATCACTCTACTAGGTATAGGAAGGAAGAAAAGTAGTTCATCCATTTACGTAAACTAGGAAATATCGCGATTTTGAGTTTGATAATTTTCATTAGGTTTTTGTTTAATCAAAGTACAGTACTGTATTAACAATAAGTGTTTTTACTCACGAAGTGAGTTATCCATGCGAACGTATTCATTATGCAGTGTATACTGTCTACAGCACATTAGCGTACAATATAGAGAAAGAAGTTAAATTGAAAAATAATCATAATATGAATATTTAAACACAATTTTGAAAATGGTGGCCGTTCATTTCGATACGGCTTCAGTTCTTTTGTGCATATTATCGCACTATAGACTATTGCATCTAATTCCAATTGCCAGTTTCGTCCTTCGTACTAGTAACTCATCTTGAAATAATTCTGTACCTACTCTACGTACTGTAAATTCAATCTTCACTTCTGCCCGACCCGAAAATATAAAATTACTCAGACATGCTATCTACTGTCCGTCCAAGTGGTTATGCCGCAGGATTGTAGAAAGGGAGGAAATCACGCGACAGTTAATTACTTAACGAGGCCCTTTTATTTAAGTTAAATTAAACAGCTGTATAATATTACGTAAACGTCCAATTCCTAAGAGAAATTAATGTTTTCAGAAAAGAGCTAAGACAGCCCAGCTATAACAGAGGGGCGAGCAGAAGCAGGTGGGGGACATCGGGATGAGACGTAGGCAAACGGACAGTACCTGTGCGAAAATATGATTCAATATTCAAAGCTCTTTCGTCATTGGAAAACACGAACATATTTCTGGAACGTACTATACTCAGTAACTCAGTACTGCTTACTATCTGCGGTACTGGTTCTGTGTGGAGTTGGAACTTCCTTAGTAGAAGGGGTGGGAGTGAAGTACATTCAAAAACTCAGGTACAATAAAAATTGAAGTAAAAATAGAATGATGTCCCTGTATAATCTAAAATAACTTTGTATGTTTGTATTTTCAGATTATATTCAAAAGGTAGAATTGAAATTTGATATCCTTGACAATTTATAAAGGATTTTTACTTTGCTATATGTGTGCGTAGGTATGAAAATAGATCAATTGGCGGCTTATAATTTCAGATATATATTTCAGTTATTTGAGTGTGATCCAGTTGACGCAGGACTTTAATATTTATTTATACAGTTTATTGCTTAGGATGTGACCATACCAAAAGCATTAAAAATTCACTAGTTTGAATCCCCCCCCCATTGTTTTTTTTTTTAGATTATATCTGAAACTTGAAGCCGCCAAGCGATCCCTTTTCATATGTACGATCACATATTATGCAAATGTTTAACTAATGTAACATAATTACAAGCCTAAATTATACCAAGATTTTGGGGGTCCACTGAAATGAAATAGGGCTCCAAGAGCCATGACACTCAAAAGGTTGGAGTACCACTGATTTAATATACCTTAGAAGAGGGTAAAGTCGATCAAAATTTTGCAATTTTTTAATGATATTGAGGTTACACAATGGAGCGAAGTTCCTCAGAAAATAGCATTTTGTCGTCATAACCTTCACTTATGAAGGCACGTTACAAGAATTGAATTACAATCTATAAAAAACTGTTTTTTATTTGACTTGTGATCGAAGTTACCTGCTTAAATAGGTAAAGTCGACCACCATTGAATTTTTAGTTTAAGATCGATTTTTAAATATTGCGGAGTAAAGTCGATCACTGTTTATGTTTAAAAAAAAATAAGTGTATTACATATATTTTATTTATTGTAAGGGGTGTAAAAAACAATAATAATCTTCAATATATGCCTATAGCATTATATAGTGTATCTTTTGTTACTGTGATCATACTATTCGATATAATTAGGCCTATAGGTCTCCACTGTACAATCGTGACTATGATTGCCGACTCATAGAACATAAAAGCACATGCTAATACTTCACATACCGACAAACAAAGATTTAAGAATTCAAAATTTACATTGAAATACCACCTTTCAATTATAATCTAAAATGCAATTCAACATTGCTTAGGTTTATATCAGATGTTATTTGAAATCTTTCCTTCGTCGTGTCACTTTAGAAACTACGTTATTCCCATAGTCAGGCACAGAGGAGTGTACAAAATATATTCCTTTGGCAGTGCTTCTCTTACGCAAAAATTCACCATCATTTCGTCTTCCTCTTTCCCCACTATCCCATCAATATAAGCTATACTATGATACTTTTCTGTTTATAAGTGTGAGTTGGAAGTATTTCGGTGAACAATTTATTCTTCCTGCTGGTCCTATCTGTTTCGAGTAGATCGATATCATGATCGACTTAACCCTTCAAGTTTTCTTAAAATAATAAGTTTCAATACTAACATTTACGAACTGCAATACTATTATTTCAGGATATAATCTCAGTGAAAAGTACTTACGTATACTTCCTGTCTCCTTTCACTGCTGACTATAATTTAGAGTTTGTAAGATTTTGTTTTCATTTAAGAGAAAAAGTTGAGAATAACAATTTTCACTTCAACGGTAATTACACGGTGTTCCCATTGTTGGCATGCGCAGGCTTTTTGTTGTCCCTCTCGCTTACATTTGCAATGTCAGGCAATGAAGTCAGCATAACAAAATTTTAACAAATAACTGAGAAAATATATAATGTTCAATAAAAATCGCAAATGATCGATTTTACACCCACTGATTGACTTTACTCACTTCAACAAGTTGACTTTGAGACACATTTGCACCAAATGTATAGTTAGAGAATAGCTGATATTTCGAAGCTGCCTAACTTCATCAATCTTTTGACACCAAGTTCCATAAGATAATTTTTGTCTTCGTGTGCCATTTGTATTGCACAATTCCACGGGGTTACAGAGTTCGACGATTGCTTCAGGAGGCGGGTAAGAGTTCGCTTCCACGAATCGGAGGATCTTTTTAAATTTCTTATTTCAGTAATCTAGCGAGAACAATAATGTACAGCTTGCGTCTAAAAGGGTATTCTGTTCCACATCACAAAAAAAAAAAATAAAATAAGAAAATTCTTATTAGAAGACATGACGATAAAATTTTTCTCACAACATTTTCCCCTTGGTTTTCGTGCAGAGTCATCGGGCCAATGAGAGTGGAGGATGTGAGGAAGAATGGAGGTACGTCTTATGTTATTAAAACTCGTTTCATTTTCGATTACAATGTAAAAGTAAAGCATAAAAATATTATTTCTAAACCGTGGCATTAGTCACACACGTGGGTTTCAATGGAGAACGGACACGCGTTATTAGTGACCGCTTATTGTTCGTTCCCACCGCTCTCTTTAGACAAAAATTATGAACTAATATCATGACTCCACTCAGTCAAGTTCACCGACCTTCTCAATACCACTAGGGTGTGTCATATATATATATATATATATATATTCTTAATCCATGTTGAATCTTTCGTACACACTTTTAACACTTGAATATAAATAATTTATAAATGGCGATGTTACTCGTGTTAATTATGTAAGCATGTGCGGCTTACAGCTGTTTCGGTGCTTCTTCACACCATCCTCAGAGCCTTCTGTATTTCGGCGTCATCTCAACTTCGCTGCCTGTTGTGTGGGTGCGATGGTGTGATGAAGAGTTGCGTCGAACAGTGTGTGAGTTCTGAAATTGATCTGCGTGTTGAGTATTTGATTAGAGTAATATGAAATATACAGACACACTAAAACACACCCTAATCAAATACTCAACACACAGATCAATTTCAGAGCACACACACTATTTGACACAACTCTTCATCACACGAACGCACCCACACAACAGGCAGCGAAGTTGAGATGACGCCGAGACACAGAAGGCTCTGAGCATGGTGTGAAGTAGCACCGAAACAGCTGTAAGCCGCACATGCTTACATAATTAACACGAGTAACATCGCCATTTATCAATTATTTATATTTTTTAATATCTTGCTAATTTATTTTTCTGAAAGTTTATGATTGTTAACAAAATCACAAGTTTGTAACACTTCTGCAATAATCATGTCCACTCTTTCATTTTACTTTATTCAATAAAGATTGAACTTGAAAGTAGGTCACATATAATTTTTAACACTACGTTCATTTCTGAACTATTACACTAACCCCTATTAATAAATCATATTTTGTTTGGAGCCCTGTATAAGGGACAGTGTCACTTTATTCATTCATTCATTCATTCATTCATTCATTCATTCATTCATTCATTCATTCATTCATCCATTTCATTCCACAGATCTTACATGAGCAATGAAGCTTTAAGATGTGGAACAAGTCAAAATTTTACAATATTACAATTACAATTTTTACTAATTTTTACAGTTTTACAATTTAATAATTTCCTACAGTTCTTACAATTTTGTGCAAATTTCTTACAATATTTTGGCGAGATGTAGTGAGATGACGTGAGGTCCGAGGATTCGCCAAAATATTACCCGGCATTTGCCTTTTGGTTTGGGAAAACCTCAGAAAAACCCAACCAGGTAATCAAATCAAAGGGGTTGATGCCGAGGACTCGCCATAGACCATCCATGTCCCTTAACTGCATGAAATAGACCACCCAGACGTAATTTCATCCCGGAGTAAGTCAGGTAAAGGACTTCATCGTCCTTTAAATACAACACCCTAGCCAGGTACGAACTCACGAAACACTGACCCAACGGCTATTGAGGCAACTTTTCATTTTTCATTTCATTTATTACATTCCATAGATCCCACATGAGCAATGAAGCTTTAAATTTTTACAATATTTTACAATTTTTATAGTTTTACAATTTTGTAATTTTCTACAATTTTTAACAATATTTTGGCGAGCTGTAGTGAGGTGATGTGAGGCCCGAGGATTCGCCAAAAGATTACCCGGCACTTGTGGTTGGGGAAAACCTCGGTAAAAACCCAACCAGGTAATCAGACCAAAGGGGGTGAAATGAAGTGAGGCTGAGGACTCGCCATACAGCGTATTCCGAATCTCACCGGACCGGTGGACAACAATGACGTCACGCTGCAGCGGAATAGGAACAAAACTGCTGGAAGGATCGATGGCTGTCATGGCGACTGTATAAGTTGTCGTCTGTGCTACGCTAGCAAAATTTTGCGAAATTTCCGTACTGCCATCTCGTTCAAAGAAAAGAGAGCATAAACAATTTATTTCTTGAACCGGTAGTAATAACTGGTCCGTTGACATGTTCGCTCAAAAGCCATTAACATATTGTTTTTACGTTGTGCTCATTACAAACAATACAGCAGAACACACCGACATGACACAAAGTGCACGATGTCATTCGTCTGCTAATTCCCGCCCTATACAAGAACCAATCAGATTCACTGATGGCGGCTGATGGAGACTGCCACCACCTCTGCAAGCTGATGGCACCGGTGCGACACCGGTGGAGCATCAGTGACTCCATCGCAAGTGTTGCCACGACCTACTCACGAAAATCAGGAGAAAATCATCGAAAAAAAAACAGGAGATTACAGTGGATTAATTAAACATGAATTTCCTCTTTGTATTATAATATTACTTACAAAACAGTGTACTGTAAGAAAGATGATACTGTTGTATTACTATATAGCACTCCCCTAACCAATGAAATGGAACAATTTTGCTAAATATACAGACGTGGACAAATTATTAGCAAAGTTGGAGATTTTTATTATATATTTTTACAAAATATGATTCTTCAATTCAGACTACGGATGACATCTTTACGTATTTCCAAATTATTAGAAAAATTGAAGATTTGTGTTGTATATTTTTACAAAATTTGACTCTTCAATTTAGACTACAATTGATATTTTTGCAAATTTACTAATTATTAGCAAAAGTGAAGATTTTGTTGTATATTTTTACAAACTTCGACTCATCAATTTGGACTACAGGTGACATTTAGTATATTTCCAAATTATTAGCAAAACTGAAGATTTTTTTTATATATTTTTACAAAATTTGACTCTTCACTTTAGACTGCAGTTGACATTTTTGCATATTTACAAATTATTAGCAAAATTGAAGATTTTATTATATATTTTTTTTACAAAATTTGACTCTTCAATTTAGAATAGCCTACATTTGACATTTTTACATATTTCTATCTACTGTAATGATAGAAATATGCAAAATTGTCAACTGTAGTATAAATTGAAAGGTCAAATTTTGTAAATAGAATTATCACAAAAATCGTCAATTTTGCTAATAATTTATCCACGTCTGTAATTACTGTCATCTCTACTCAGCGTACTTATCAAAGTCATGCAATTTTGTTTTTACACAGTAATGTCTTATTGACAATGTTTCGCATTAAATCTGGAATTTTTCATGTATTCACGAAAGATTTATTTTAAAGGTGATATTAAATACAGTACTGGATTAGCTGCGACTATAACAGACGAAAAATTATCCCCTTTCTTGCTTTTACATAACTATCCTTTAAACTGTTCACCATTTTCCCACTATAATTTATAATATTCTCGGAGTATTTACTTTTTTTCTTTCTTTCTGGGACACTTTCACTCATTTTAAAAGATCACTGTGCAAGATATGTAACACTAAAATGCCATTACCTACACTTCACTCTCTCACTGTTTCACGTGCACACAATCAAAAACAAACTTCACTATACTGAATAAGTTTCGTTCCTCCTCTGTTCCCCGAGTCCTCAAAACAATAATGAAATAACTTAATTCTGTCCTCGATTTGCAAAAGGGGATACGTCCAAAATAACAAAGTGTTAGAAAATCGCTACAAAAAATCATAAACTTAAAATATTAAAATGTTCATGGATCCTGAATATATGTATCTATACTGATCTAATTAGAAAAAAAAATTATGAACATTTTAATTTAACTCATAGTTTTGCGATTTCCAACACTTTATTTCCGAAATGTCTCCTTTTGCAAATTGACGACAGTTATCACATGATTACGTTACATGAAGATTATATACTTGTGTGTGTGTGTGTGTGTTGTGTGTGTTGTGTGTGTGTGTGTGTGAGTGAGGAAGAGGGTTTGCATCCTTTCGTGGTAAGGTTTCAAACATTCGTTCTCTATCGATCTGTAATTATGTTTAGACAAACGAGTGGATTGGAGAGACCCATAACTCTGAGCCACGTGTATAAAACATGGTCTTTATCTGCTGTGTGCTGATATCATAATCCGCCGCTGGACTCCAGGCGAGAGCCATCCCCTTGCTTCTTGTAAGCGTCATTGTGGCGACGCAATATGAGCAAGGAGACAAATGAAAGCATTGACTTGTGTGTAAGATGCAAAAATAAGACATGATGACATAATATAGGCCTATGTGTACTAAAGTAATGAGTTGAAAATCCGGGTATAGAACTAGGTCACTGCAGCATGCCAAAAAGGCAGGAGAAATTCGGACTTTTGACATAAAAATCAGTACACCAGTAGATTCAATGGAAAAACAGGAAATCTCCTGCTAAATCAGTAGGTATGGCAACACTGCTCCATCGGTGAAATTCGGAACAACGTGATGCCATCAGATTGCTCACCGCTGAGATTCGGAATACGCTCATAGACCATCCGGCTTCAGTCCCACGCCTGGGGAAGACCTCGGAACATTAATTCAACATTAGTAGAACCTAAATGTCTCACATCTGCTGGTCTAAAGCATAGCATAAATTTTGGCCCTCGGCTGTACAATGCTTTAACTAAATTACACCCAGAACTTCTAACATGTAACCCACTAACATATAACAAGAAAATTAGAAACGTGTTAATATCTTCAATTTGATTAAATAAATTTATAGCATATGTGTATGAATTAATCAACCTATATTATATTTGTACGGTCTTACTAATAAAAACTCTATATACAGACGTTTTAACTGTCTTATACTTATACAATGAGTAGCTCGTTTATAAGTATTGTGTAAATTCCTTACTAATAATCACTACATACGTCGTGTATAACAGTACAACTGTTACACAGCTACGTCATAGTTTCGTCATTACTTCGTTACGAAAGGTAATAGAATATCTGAGGTTCTCTACTGCATCCGGTAGAGCGCTCTAGTGTGGCGTATTAAATATCGATAGTACGACTGGCTCTAATCGATTACCACACTATATTTTGGTCAAAGATTACAAGCTACAGCAATATTATTCTAATAATTCTAGGATCTTTGGTTTGTTCTTCTGTGGTTACAAGGTAAACATCATCATAAAATGACAGTCGATACGAACAGCTGTTAGAGGGGCGGCCATTTTTTCCCTATATACAACGCTTAAACAAGGGGTTTCGTGTATATAACTACTGCAAAGCAATTCCCATTGTATAGTTACAGCCTGTTTATACGTCCATAGCTTATTCGTGGTTTATTAGTAACGTTTTCTGTCTCAACTATGCATAAGTCTCGTATAAAAACTATACACGATTTATTAGTAAGACTGGTATTCTATAATTTTGAAATATATATTAGTCCTACTTTTCACGTGCGATATTATTCTTCTCTAGTGTTAATATTATATTATATAATTCCATTGCCGCTGTAATTATATTTTAGTTCCTATTTTATTTTACTTAGTTATTTATATTATTATTATATTTTTTTTATTTTAATATTATATCTGAACTGCGACCGAGCACGAGCGCTGCTCATTCGGTCTCATATTTTGTTAATACTACTGTATCTTCTTTTTATATTGCTTGTATTATTTTATTTGTATTTCTCTTTGTTTGTTTTGTAATTATATTTCTTTATTCTGTATATAATAAAATAAATAAACACCGCTAGAACACGGCCAACTAGAGTCGTTATAAAAGTTACGATATTAGTAGAAGGTAAATTGGAAAGATTCAAATATCTCCTGAAAATGTGCACAACAATTTCTAAATATTGTTTATTAGGCCTACACACATTTAGAGCAAAGAAGACCATATCCCCCAATCTCTCTCTCTCTCTCACTCTCTAGTATTTCTTCAAGCTTCATTTATGACACCGAACCATAAACATGTGTTAACTAAGCTAGTTGCGTATGTTTGAACAGCTTTACACCTATTGATACTTAAGTGTTTAAATGCTTTACCAAACAGAAAAGTAGAGGAGGTACTTGAAGCGTCATTTCCCATGTAAACACTTGAAGGATGACAAATTTATTTCCTCGGCTTTTTGTGGTGTATAACAAGCAATGTTAGCTTATATTCAGGAAATTAATTACACTGACAACGAATGGTGAATTCAAATGAGAATCGTATGTATATAAAACAACTACAATACCAGTTACAGCTAACAATATGAGTTTTAGTTAGTATATTTTACGACGCCTTATTAACTGCTATAGCGCCGTAAGTTCCCCAGCATTTGCTCTAAATGGAATGCGGAAAACCCCGGAAAAACCTCGACCAGCTAACTGGCCCACACAAGATTTGAACCCAGGTCCGCTAGTTTCATGGTCAGATATGCTAACCGTTACTCCACAGCGGTGGACCAGAATGATTTTCTTCAAAATATCAATAAGAATATGTTTACAATGGCCGAGGAAATCGACTTTTTTAGACGCTATGGTTCAAGTTAAGAATTTAATTTTTATTCAATTGTCAAATGCTCTAATAAGCTAACCACAGACTACAGAGGTGTGAAAATTATTAGAATAATCTTAATTTTAAAGGTTTTTTAATAGTTCCTTCACAAATATTCATTGAATTGATGAATATTGGTATATAGTATTACTATACTGATGTAGGACATATTTACTACTAACAATGCCGGAAAGCATTGTTGTACATTGATATTTTTCTTATTTTACAATTGTTATGGGAATTCAGAAATTATTATATTATGTTGGCGGAATTGGAAACATAAAAAATTAATTAAGAAATGCTTTAAACAAATTGTTCTTTGCGTTTATATTGTTGTGAAGGTTCAAATGAACGTATACATCTGTTTTGTGCATATAATTTTTTGTTTCCAATTCCGCCAAAATAATATAATAATTTCTGAATTCCCATAACAATTGTAAAATAAGAAAAATACCAATGTACAACAATGCTTTCCTGCATTGTTAGTAGTAAATATTTCCTACATTAGTATAGTAATATATACCAATATTCATCAATTCAATTAGTATTTGTGAAGAAACTATTAAAAAAACCTTTAAAATTAAAATTATTCTAATAATTTTCACACCTCTGTAGCTGTAGATGAAATGACTGATATACTGATTTAATTCGTCAAATAAAAGTACAGCATAACATTTCACCGAGGTAAATAATATACATTACCGCACAATATCATAAAATTCATCCAGATGGTTTAATTTGAGTTCAGATTTTACCTTCCCTTTCAATGTTAGGAGAGAAATTCTTTACACTAATAGAAAGGCTATTGAATAAGTTTATCGATATTTATTCAAAACAGTTCTGCGAAAGGAAGTATTTAAATTTACCTAAATATATATTACAATTACCAGGGTAAAATTATCACAAATATCATGAGGCTCTTTGAAAGAATAAAATAATAAAATATAAAATACAATCAACGACATAAATATAAGGCAAAGTAAGAACACCAGTTTTAATAAAAATGTCGAGTACTAAATACAATTCTAACAGTGCTCTTTTGCAATAGAATTTTTTTTTTGAAGAAGCACGATTTCCCACTAAAATTCTCCATAGCTCAGAAGATGAATCTATCCATAATACACAGTAATTATTTTTTAATATTCCAAGAATAAATGAACATTTGCTGATTTTTAGTAATGTGATTCAATGAGTATTGAAACCAAGATTACATTCAATTTGAATGCGAAGAAGTGGAGTTGAATTTTGCACTGCACCAATGATGAGCAAGTGAATGAAGATCATTAACAGAAATATTATAATTGACTTCATAACTAAATTCTAAAGCAAGATCATGTGCACAAGAAAAAGGCATAAAAACGTCCATTTTTAACATTAATAGTTAAATCGTTAATGCAGATATAATAAAAGAACTGGACCCAAAATTGAACCTTGAGGGACACCAGTCTTAACCAATTTTAATTCTGACATATTATGACCATTAATATAAACATATTGGTATGGAGTTTCAGTGACTATTACACTCTTACTACGTCATACTACTTTTGACCAATAAAACGGTACGAAAGGACGTATTTCAACCAATCATGGCTGCTTATCGCACAATTTTATCGCGTCCCTAGCATTTGTTTAATTTTATCGCGTCCCTAGCATTTGTTTAATTTTATCGCGTCCCTAGCATTTGTTTCTTTGTTTGCCAACATTTGAAACTGCGCTGGTCTGGACGTCAAAAAAATATATATAAAATTACAAACCACTCCAGTCGATGCACAGCAGTTTCAAATATGACTCGCATTGGCATTCAAGAACAAGAATTAATAAAAATCACTGATCATACCTATGCATCTTCTGAAATCCGATTTACAAATAAATGAAGAGCACCATTCGGAAATCCTGAATAAGTTGAATACACCATGTAGGCCTAAATCAACGAGTTCCACTTCTATTACGCACACGTCCAATATAACATCAATTGAACCACCAACCACATTCAAATTTGAAAATTGTACATTCAATAATTATTCCTTTTAAAATTATTCATTCGGAAATTCTGAATAAGTTGAATACACCATGTAGGCCTAAATCAACGAGTTCCACTTCTATTACGCACACGTCCAATATAACATCAATGGAACCACCAACCACATTCAAATTTGAAAATTGTACATTCAATAATTATTCCTTTTAAAATTATTCATGTTTATTTTTTATGTCATCATCGTTAATTAAAACTTTTCTAACACTTGTGTATATTAGTTAGGTTATGTTATAGCTTCTGCTCTGAGAGGATAAAAAGAATTTCTGCTATATGATATTATGGATAGTCACGTATCAGAGATTGTTTAATATTAAGATTTATTGATTAGTAATCATTACAGTGTCTGTATAAAGACACTACTGCCATCTAACATGCATCTAGCGTAATATTTGTAATGTTGAGATGGTACAATTATACATTTGAAGACAGTTGTATTTTCGTAAGTCAATTAATATTTTATTGTATTGGAGTACTTCGTTACTTCTAACCTTTATATACTTTCTTCTACTCGTGTAATAGTCAATTAAATCCCACTCGAGTTTTGATTTTCTCTAGATAAATCGAAACGTCTAGTGAGATTACTGTTGATAAAATTTCTCCGTAGAATCACTGTTCCAATCTGTGAGATTGGACGGTGGAGGAAATGATTCAAAGATGAGTTATATATGAAGAATTGTTTTCCTTTTTTTAGTTTTTTATACTATACGTCTGTTCTAAGATTTTTTCTATTGTATCTCCGAGCACGAGCTATGTTCATTCGGAAGGTATTATTTTTTTTGTCATTTTTGCTTTTATTATTGAGTTAGATTAATTATAAGTTAGAAATTCATATTTAAGTAATTTATTTATCTATATTTAAGTTTGCGATCTTGTAACAATTGTGTCCTTGTGTTCTATAACAATGTATTTGTATTTGTAAATTAATTTGTAATTTATAATAATATTATAAATAAATTGTATTGTATGTAAGCTATTTACTAAGGAATAGCATGGTTACGTGAACTTTCCTCGAACCTACTTTGCAGCCTAACAATGAAGCCATTACAAGACAAACTCTTTATACAGGATGGAAGATGTAAGAACATATGAAACAGAATAAGTAATTCCAGGATTTAAAAAAGCATTCACCAGGCTGTATTTTCTGTGTATACGTTTGTCAGGAGACTGAATCAAGTTGAAAGAATTCAAAGCGTTTAGAGCAGCATTAAAATATTCCCCGAAATTATTAGTCATAATGGCGTTTAATCACACAAAAGATGTTGCTGAAACAGTTTGTTACGTTTTCACTTTTGTAGTAATTGTCTGCGTAATAGTCACGTAGTCGGCAGTGAAACAGCCAAAATAATACGTGGGACACGCTTATTGCCTACAGGTAAGTTCCTCAAACAAGGACCTTATTCAGAGAAGCATTCTCGTAAAAAAAAAGACGAAATAAAGAAATGTTAATAGGAACTATTCTATATAAATTGCCGTGGTACTCTTATGCTCTTTGCGAAATGTGTATAAAATGAACGTTTGCAGGAGAAGACGTGTCTATACAACCCGAGGTCAACTAGTCTCAATTCTAAAGGACATTAGTCCTTGCTTTCACTACTCTGTGAGAATATTCTAATTTTGACAAACTCGGACACTTACATGTAATAGACAGTCCTGGAATTTTAGGGTAATTACCTATTTTATCCCTTAAGCAATAATTTAAAAACAATTAAAATATGTCTGCTTTTCATGGAAATCCACGAGCGTTACTAGTTCCATATTAACCTGAAATGTCTGTTTCCGTGTTTAGTACCTAAAATGCCTATGTTTAGTTGGTTATTTAAAGACGCTGTATCAACTACTGGTTTATTTAGCGTCGATGGAATTGGTGATAGCGGAATGGTACTTGGCGAGACGAGACCGAGGATTTGCCATAGATTACCTGACATTCGCCTTACGGGTGGGGAAAACCTCGAAAAAAACCCAACCAGGTAATCAGCCCAAGCGGGAATCGAACCCGCGGCCGAGCGCAACTCCGGATCTGCAGGCAGGCCTCTAGGCCGACTGAGCTACGCCGGTCGCTAAGAAAATGCTTATTTCGCATATTAAAAGTCAATTACAAAAATATTTAATAGTATTTATGAGAATAAAAGACATAAAATCAACAATGCTCATCGATAGATACAACGAAATTTTCTGTTGATTTTCGAGTTTGGCATTTTTTCCGGTTATTATATGCTTATTTAAGTTGTGTTAACTCTCGCTAGTGGTTTTATATTTTATTTTATCCGTCTTAGTATTTATTTTATTATTGTAAATATTTTTGTTTTATCACTATTATTATTATTATTATTATTATTATTATTATTAATTATTATTATTATTATTATTATTATTATTATTAATGAATTATTTTGTATTACAATCTTCATATCATTTCTGTCACGATTATTCTATTATTATTATTATTATTATTATTATTATTATTATTATTATTGTTGTTGTTGTTACTATTATTATATATCATCAGCATTATTATTTGAACCCTGTAAAATTTATGTAGACTACTGGACTGTACCCGAGCACGAGCATATGCTCATTTCGGGTATCTATCCAAATGTAAATTCAAATGTAAATTGTAAATAAATTTCAGTTTGAAAATTTGAAATTTGATTCACGTCTATACTATGTACCATCTTGGTAAAAAAAAATGAATTGTCATAAGTCCTCTTCGAAAGACTTCGTTTGATTTCGTTACAGAATTCCTTATGCAAGACTTCGCTCTGCTTTTTCTTGGTTTTGTTGTTTGTTTGTTTGTTGCGTTTTCTGTCTGTTTATAAATCAAGTGTTATGAATAATCTACACTATAATGAAAGAGTAATATATATATATATATATATATATATATATATATATATATATATACTACTTACTTACTGGCTTTCAAGGAACCCGGAGGTTCATTGCCGCCCTCACATAAGCCCGCCATTGGTCCCTATCCTGAGCAAGATTAATCTAGTCTCTATAATCATATCCCACCTCCCTCAAATCCATTTTAATATTATCATCCCACCTACGTCTCGGCCTCCCCAAAGGTCTTTTTCCCTCCGGCCTCCCAACTAACACTCTATATGCATTTCTGGATTCGCCCATACGTGCTACATGTCCTGCCCATCTCAAACGTCTGGGTTTTATGTTCCTAATTATGTCAGGTGAAGAATATAATGCGTGCAGCTCTGCGTTGTGTAACTTTCATAATAATAATAATAATAATAATAATAATAATAATAATAATAATAATAATAATCCGTGGCGCTAGAGCCCGTGAAGGGCCTAGACCGACCAGCCGGCTGCTGGCCTCACGCCCACATGCCGAAGCAGAGGTGAACGATCATCCAACCAGAATGGAGGTATTGTGTGGTTAGCACGATGATCCCCCCAGCCGTTATAGCTGGCATTCGCAACCGGATTTCGCTACCTATCGTAGCTCCCCAAGTGCATCACGATGCTGGGTGAGCACCGGTCCCATACACTGGTCGAAATTTCATGAGGACTCGAACCAGCGCGCATTCCGTAACGCGAGTCCTAGGCAGGATGCCTTAGACCGCGACGCCACGGCGCGGGGCTAATGAAAGGGTAAATTAGGTGAAAAATAAATATCCTTTCCGTAATCGTTTTAACCAGGCTCTGACCGAAGTTGCACCTAGACAAACTCGTACTGAACGAGATCGGTCATTTTTTGTGTCTAAGACTGTTTACAGTTAAAATCAACAATAAAAATTATAAAACCTCGTTCAAATGTTGCCAATTTTTAAATACCAATAGTATCGGTTAAAGCGATACTGTATACTAATACAGATCAATATAAACATAACATTGTCGGGAGTATAAAGAGAGACATTGTATACGTTTAGGCCTAATTTTCAGTTCTACCAATTTCTATCGCCAAACTTGAGGAGAAAGAAAATCACTTGAACTAATACCACACGACTCACACTGACAAGTCAGGGTTTTTCTTCAACACACTATCACACTTATCTCTTATCGTATCCCCAAATTACCTCTCACGTTTTAATTTCATTCTCAGCTGCTCCTATTACCGATAATTAATGAAGAAAGCTGCCCCTGACATTTTCTCACACGGTTCAGACATGACGGGACACAGTCTCATATTCTTGTTGCTAGAAACACTATGTTAGCGTGCCCAGAAAACCACTTGCTAAATCGCAAGTCGTAGGTTTACACGAGAGCGAAAAACACTAATTCAGTTGCAAATATAGATTTTTAATTTTGAATTATTGAACTACATAAAAATTAAGTTGCCCAAATGATTGTAGCGCTAGGAACATATGAAAAGAATTCTTTAATGTAACCTGCATGCATTAGAAGCCATTTTCCCCATAATTTTCCATTTATAAATATAAAACTTTAAATTACTTGTAAATCATTCATTTTTGTAAATAGAGAGCTCATACTGTTCTCAAAATACTCAGAAATGTGTGTTAAATTACAACTCGTCATAAAAAGAAAATTGAATTTTCCAACTTAAGGTGCATTTGTGGGCACGGAAACGAATATTGTTGTTTACAGTTGGCGCCAGCGTTTTTGGCGTGTGTCCTAGATATATAGTGCCCAGTTTGTAAGCATATTGATATTGCAGCTGAGAATGGTACCACTTCCTATACACGTCACATCAGCCATTTGCCAAACACAGCTGTCAGACTGACTGCGGCAAATGTAAAACACTCGAACTTAACGTTCCCATTACTCATTTCACACGCCAAAAACGGTGACGCGGACTATAACTGTAGTTCAAACAAGCTATAAACAGGAATATTGTTGGCAACATAATTAAATGAATTATTGCGATTCACGTCAAATTTATATCGAAATAGCGTGAGTTACCTTCCTGAAAAAAATTTAAACTATACCAATTTAAAATTAACTTCCTTTTTGAATAACCTTGTAGAAGGACTTATGAGCCTTTAATCTAAGTTAAAAATTGAACAAAAAATAATTGAATATCTTCAACAGATCGCCTAATACTTTTTGTGCCTCTCTTTGCTTGAGGGCGTCAGCACTAGGATAGAGTGTGCAGATGTGTGCACTGAAGCTTGTACAATGTGTAATAATGTTGTAACAAGTCTTTAAAATGTGGTGCGACCCACGAAATGTTTCGAAATACCTAGGCCTATGTGACTCCTCGACATTGTACCAGTTTGCATTAGCCTGGAGGCGAACAACAAAGCTTAGCCTGCAGACACGAGTGTGTTCGTAGCAGGACCATCCGCTTCTCGCAGAACTTCAGAAACATAACCGAGGTAAAAGCTTTTGAACCAGGTGGTTCTTATACCACTTTATCGCGACTCTCTAAATGGCATGAGACAAGAGAAAACTGAATTATTTACAACTTATTCAATCATTAACAAAGTCATACATTCATATAGCAATAAGGAATTCAAGGTTTGTGTAATTAGTAGGGCTAGGATTTTGATGAAATTGCATCTTTTTTCTAGTAAGCCAGAAACATAGCTGCTTTAGTATTTATGTGTTATGTGATAAACCGAGTGTTTTAAGACATATTTGTTAGGACATTTTTTGCCTGTTTCAACTCACAAGCGCATCTTTTGTTTTATTTGGTCATAGTTAAGGCATTTTCATTTAATTTTGGCCATAAATCCCCGTTATTAATGTAAAATAATGTCTATTTCCTTTGATATTTTCTTTACATACTTTGTCCGTTAATACTCATTATATTGTATAATATTTTAATCGTTTTTCTACACAAATATTGTCATTTTAACGTAGTAGACCTCACGTAATGGATCAGTCCAACCATCCCTTCAATATAGACTCCTCTATACCTGCTAATTCCAGATAAGAGTGGCCTTGTGGTAGACTACACGGAAACTAAAGGTAAAGTAAATCCATGGCGCTACAGCCCATGAAGGGCCAAGACCGACCAGCCGACTGCTGACCCCACGCCCACATGCCGACGCAGAGGTGAACGATCATACATGGAAACTACATCAGATAAAACAATTGAAGTGTACTACTCAGAAAAAATTATGTAAAATTTAATTTAATTACTAGTCTAAATATTAAGTAGTACAAAACCTCTTTTCCTACTAAGGCAATTATGTAAGATCAACTTTTGGACATTTTTAAGGGCATTTTTGAAAGATTTTTAGATCATAAATGCATTGTTTTAGGACATTTTTTCATGATTTATAGGTCATCAAAATCCTAGCCCTAGTAATTAGATATATTACAGGATTCAGAGGGAAAGAGAGGGAGAGAGAGAGGGAGGAAAAGGGGAAGAGGGAGAAGGAGAGAGAGAAGGGGGAGGAAGAGAGACAGAGAGAGACACACAGATACAGAGAGAGAGTTAGAGAGAGAAGAGACAGAGAGAGATATAGAGAGAGTCAGAGAGAATCAATCGAAGTTTGTCTACCTTAAAAATTAAATTCTGACTTCTAATTGATAGGCATACAAATTGATGGGGAGAAGTATACCATCGAATTAGTTTATTTATGAAATCTTTACATATATGAAACAGTCTTTGAGATTTTTTTTAATAGTGATCAATCTTTTACGATTTTTCTTGTAAAGTAATGAACTGGAAGAAGAATTTGATCGTTTACAATCGTTTCTATATATAGGCCTACTGTAAATTGAATGGTAGTCTGTATAGCTCAATTGATGGATTGTATATGCTGTAAATTGTATAGTAGTCTGTATAGCTCAATTGATGGATTGTATATGCTGTAAATTGTATAGTAGTCTGTATAGCTCAATTGATGGGTTGTATATGCTGTAAATTGTATAGTAGTTTGTACAGCTCAATTGATGGATTGTATATGCTGTAAATTGTATGGTAGTCTGTATAGCTCAATTGATGGATTGTATATGCTGTAAATTGTATAGTAGTCTATATAGCTCAATTGATGGATTGTATATGCTGTAAATTGTATAGTAGTTTGTATAGCTCAATTGATGGATTGTATATGCTGTAAATTGTATAGTAGTCTGTATAGCTCAATTGATGGATTGTATATGCTGTAAATTGTATAGTAGTCTGTATAGCTCATTTGATGGATTGTATATGCTGTAAATTGTATAGTAGTCTGTATAGCTCAATTGATGGATTGTATATGCTGTAAATTGTATAGTAGTCTGCATAGCTCAATTGATGGATTGTATATGCTGTAAATTGTATAGTAGTCTGCATAGCTCAATTGATGGATTGTATATGCTGTAAATTGTATAGTAGTCTGTATAGCTCAATTGATGGATTGTATATGCTGTAAATTGTATAGTAGTCTGCATAGCTCAATTGATGGATTGTATATGATGTAAATTGTATAGTAGTCTGTATAGCTCAATTGATGGATTGTATATGCTGTAAATTGTATAGTAGTCTGTATAGCTCAATTGATGGATTGTATATGCTGTAAATTGTATAGTAGTCTGTATAGCTCAGTTGATGGACTGTATATGCTGTAAATTGTATAGTAGTCTGTATAGCTCAATTGATGGATTGTATATGCTGTAAATTGTATAGTAGTCTGTACAGCTCAATTAATGGATTGTATATGATGTAAATTGTATAGTAGTCTGTATAGCTCAATTGATGGATTGTACACTGGTGGCCATAATTCTGGAAACTTTTTGTATTTGTACTAAATTGTCATAGCATCTGTTTTTATTCACACATTAATACAATTAGAAGTGTTACTCGTGACTGAAAGCATCAAACAGACATTGTCTATTCTATTTTTATAGAAAATTCATGACATTATGTCGTAATGTGTACGAGAAAACATATATTTACACATTAACACTTAGAAACATTTTCGTGTTTTTGTCATTCATTTTGTAAACAGTTAGTACTTTGAGGATAACCTTTATTTTTAATGACAACATCAATTCTGCGGGGCATTGAGTCTACTAGACGTTGCAATTCCTCCTTGCTGATGATCCGAAACCAGCTGTGGATAATGGCATCAATGATTTGAGTTTTAATGCTGGATTTTTTTTAGACACCAAACTTTTTAACCTTGACCACAAGTTTTCAATTGGATTAAGGTCAGGACTATTGCCAGGCCACTTTAACACTTTCATGCTTTTCTGTTGAAACCATTGCATAACACTCTTGGCAGTATGGCATGGAGCACCATCCTGTTGAAAGACAAAGTCATCACAATTGGGGTGTAATTCGGCAAGGGATGGTATCAGTTTCACTTCCAGAAAATCTTTTTTCTATTTTTTAGCCTTCAAGTTCCCTTGAAAAATCTGAAGTCTTCCTACTCCATTCCTGGACAGGCATCCCAGATCATGACAGCAACAGGATGTTTCATGGTTGCAATGGGGCACTCAGGATTCAAAACTTCTCCATTTCGTCGACGAACGTATTTGATTCCGTCACTTCCAAATATAGAAAACCTTGTTTCATCGCTCCATATCACTTTCGCACAGTCATCACTGGTTAATGGTTGATGATTTTTGCATCAATTTACACGATTTTCTCGTTGTATTTTGTTGAGAACGACTTTTATCTGAGTGCTCTTGCTTTCAGTTCATTGACAAATAACTTCTTCGAAGAGTTCTCGCAGAAATATTACGTCCACTGCTGTGTAGAACTTCCTGTATCTGTTTAGAAGATTTCCTTCGATCTTTCAATGCTAATCGACAAATCTGCCTCACATCTCATGGACTTAATTTAGGTTTTCTACCAGTCCTAGGTGCTGATTTACAAGATTTTGTGGATTTGTACTTCTGCCAAACCCTCTGGACGCCAAACACTGTAGCATCATTACCAAGCTTCCTTGCAATTTCCTTGAATGTGTAGCTTTCTTCTTAAAGTGTGACTGCCCTACGTCGTTGAGAAGGTGTCCAGTCCTTTCGTGGAGCCATTGTGATAAAATTATTATCAATAAAATTTGAGGTAAAGCAATAAAGTGTTAACCGAACGAAATCTTGTCAGACTAATGATAGAAACACACTATTAATGTCCATATTTTATGCTAACAGTGCTCAACAATGCTCCTAATGAACAAAAATAATCTTAAAATCAACAGTGGACCAATTTTTATTAATGGGAAATTATAATGAAATCAGAAATTAATATTTAGATCTTAAACGACAAGAACATAATTCCCCACATAATGACTATTTATTGTTAAAAAATTAAGAATTTGATATAATACCTTTATTATAACTCCATAATTGACGAAACAGTCATGAGTAATATTTTAAATTATATGAATCTGTGAATAAACATAGATGTCATAACATTTCAGTACAAAAACAAAAAGTTTCCAGAATTATGGCCACCAGTGTATATGCTGTAAATTGTATAGTAGTCTGTAGGCGTATAGCTCAACTGATGAATTGTTTATGATTATAAATTGAATTAGTACTTGATATTAATTGCACAAATTTGTATAGCTTAATGTAAGTATGCTTGTAAATTAAATTATTCTGCTTACTTTGTATTGTATATATTTGTATAGTTTTTGCCGATGAATTGTATATGCTTTAAATTGAATAGTAATCTGTATAGCTCTGTTGATAAATTGTTTGTGTTTGTAATTTGAAGTAGTTTGCATGATACGTATGATCAATTTCTGTATATCAAAACTGGTTAAATTGTTTATGCCTTAAATTTAATTAACTTACTTGTTTTGTATTATATATATATATATATATATATATATATATATATATATATATATATATATATATATATATATAAACTTATGAATGATCGCTTGCGTTTGTAAATTTAATAATCTGATTGGCTATGTATTGTATACTTTTAATAGAGCCATCGATGTAGCTCAGTCGGCAGACTCGCTGGGCTGCTGATCCGGAGCTGCGTTCGGGCTTGGGTTGGATCCCCCTTTGGTCTTTGGTTTCTTCCGAGGTTTTCCACAGCCGTGGGACTGAAGTCGGATGGTCTATGGCGAGTCCCCGGCATCAACCCCTTTGATTTGATTACCTGGTTGGGTTTTTCCGAGGTTCTCCCCAACCAGAAGGCAAATTCCGGGTAATATTTTGGCGAATCCTCGGACCACACCTCATCTCACTACATCTCGCCAAAAAATTGCACAAAATTGTAGAAAGTTACTAAATAGTAAAACTGTAAAAATTTGTAAAAATATTGTAAAATTTTGACTTGTTCCACATCTTAAAGCTTCATTGCTCATGTAAGATCTATGGAATAAAATGAATGAATGAATGAATGAATGAATGAATGAATGAATGAATGAATGAATGAATGCATGCCTTTTTATCCATCAAAATCTTCATAGAGATTCTTTCCGCATTAGTCCTACACCAGCTTCTGTTTATATGCTGCGTATAGCGTGAAAATAAAACCTCAAGTAACTCCGGTCGATGTAACAAGTTTTGATATAAATGTCGGGTGAATTAAACAAGAACGAAAGAGAATGTAGGTAAATCTCCGTGGGCATCAGCGTGTATCAGGTCAGAGGACGGAAGGACCAACATTTATCACAGATCGCCTGGAGCATCAGAAGAAAAACATGGAAATCTGAGGCCGTGTCACTCTTGTGTGCGGACTAACAATGACATTTTTTGGCTGCCTCGCTCGCTGGCTCGCATGTGATAGCAGCAATCACCCCGGGGCGCGGAGGGGCAGCTCCTGTTGCTTTTCCCGCCCGCTGCCCGTCGCCTGCCTGCCCCGGGGCGCAGACCTTGTTCGGCAAAAACTTGGATGAATAAGATGAGGGACAGAGAACAGGGAACAATGGCTTGTAACTACAATCTGCTGACGGAGGGGAGGCAGCCCGCAGCCGCGTAACATCGGGAGCGTCTTCACCTTTATTGAAAGCAAGACCTTCATTATACCCAGCACAAATGACCGCGCCACGTATAATGCAACTACAGTACAACGAAAACCGATATAACGATAAACGCTGTTGTAACGATGGATTTTATCGGTGCCTGCGTATTTTCCATATTTAAATGTTTATGCTCGACCATGCCGAAATGTAGTAATTATACACCTGGTAGCAGTCCTTTAATGCATGTCATTAAAGTACACCTATTCATTAAAGTCCAGGCTTTCGATTATTCTCGGATATGCAATCGAAAGACAACTATCGAAAGGTCACGGAGGCTGGAAATCCAATACTGTCGCAGAAGGTTATGTTCTGTTACTATAATAATTAGCGTTAATTGTAAATAATATTTAAATAAATTCAATTTGTCATCTCGTTTTCCAATGTCGAATTCAATTTCAAGGTTATAACAAGACTAATTTTTTATCTTACTCTCTAGATTATATCAAGGTCGTCGACATTCGTTTCCCGGAAAAAATCAATACTTTCGCGTCTGCGCACATCTCACAATTCATGAGGTAGGCTATTGCACTCACTCACATAACAATAACATGAATACTTATGAATAATTTCAAGTTACAAATATAAAAAGTCGTATGAAACTTGCCTATAATGGTAATTAAGACGCTCGTATGAAAATTATGAAACTCGCTTGCGCTCGTTTCATAAACATCCTCGCGCCTTAATTACTACCATTATAGGCTCGTTGCATAATGTACTATTTATCCATCACTGCAGCCATGGTAACAATTTAGAGAAACGCCGATAGTACGAAAAAACATTATGATATTCATTAATTCACAGATTTCTGCCCAAGGAAAGGCCTTTCGCTGCAAACCCAGCATTTCCAAATATTTCCTATTTTCTGCCTTCCTCTTTGTCCCCGCATATGATACTTATATCTTAATGTCGTCCATCATCTGATATCGTCTTCTGCCCTGAACTCTTCGAAGTTTAAACAAAAGAGAGGTTCTAAACAATATGCTTTCAAACGTCTTTGTATTAAACTTCTAGGGCCATATTCATAGACATTCTTAGCGCGGGCTTCCGGTGGATGATCACCGAACTAATGTTTTTCGTATTCATAAACCAGTGTTAGCGATATGATATGATATGAATCCTGTACAAGTAATCACTCGATAGCCGGAGCTAGTTTAGCACTTTTATAGCGCGGGCTAGCGAAATGTCTATGCATAGTACCCCTAATGTCACTGAAAACATATCTCTAGTAAATTACCTATAGTTACGGGCAGATTGCTGAGATCACAACATACTTTATTAAGACCTATTTCTTTTTTGTTGTTTAGAAATATAATGTGAATCATTTCATAATCTGGACCTACGCATACAGTTTACAATCTGTAATATTTTTAGTTGTAGGTAAAATATTTCAATTAGTATCATTTTAATATTACTTGATCACGGAGTGTCCAACACTGTGGAGTAACGGCTAGCCTGCCTGACCGTGAAACTAGCGAGACCGGGTTCAAATCCTGTTTGGGACAAATTACCTGGTTGAGGTTATTTCCAAGGTTTTCCCTTAACCAATTAAAGCAGAATTACCAGGTAACTTTCGGTGCTGAACCTCGGACTCATTTCACTAACATAATTACACTCCCCTCTTTCATAGTCAACTCTGTTTCTTTCCCATATTTTGGGTTTACTCAATTGTAGAGTCCGCTGCGGACCGCCATCAAACTTGGACCGCGTGGTATGTGGTCATTAGTTGCTGGTGGTAGTACCACAGTCTATAGTCCCGTCGCTCTTATTTCCGGCAGCCAATCACGTTGCAGGTCGCGTACATTTAAACGTGTGCGTCTTTTCATTCGCTGCTGATGACGTTATGCACTTCCTAAGGCTCGATAAATACCTAATAATCGCCCGCCATTTTTGCTCTTTCTTTGGCGTTCGCAGAAAACACACGAGGACGTTATTTGCCGCTCAATTATTTGCTCAATTACAGTGCGTTTGATTTATTATCATAGAAGCTACGACATGATAATTTTTAACGGTGCGGCAAATAGATTCCTCGTCTGGTAGCTCGGCAACGTAAGAACAAAAATGGCGAACGCTACTACCTACCTAGACTTTATAGAGCCTTCACTTGCTAAGGCGTAAGTAAAGAGGAGGAGTCACGCCGGAAATAACAGCGACGCGACTATAGTATATACAGTCACGAAGCTCTATACGTAGCAAATATGCATCCATAGATAGTTGCTAACCACTAGGATCGCTACTATTGCCTCATCACAGACAATGCGAAATAGTGCCTACACAGTTTTTTGTTCCTAGTACCCTCACAACTCAAGCTTCGTGAGTGTATATACTAGACTGTGGTAGTACTATGTACCGTGGGCTCTCCCCTGGTAGCTCGTGGGACCGGGGTTCAGGGACAGCTGTGAAGCCTACGTGGAGAAGTAAAAGAATTCTGTAGGCACTATGGGAATTCGGAGGCGGCCCGCAGGGTAGTCTGTAGCGCAGGGGCCTTAAGGCATGCACATAATTTCATTCCGGATAATACAGTGGGCTCACTCAAGCGGCCTATGTGCAACGACAGTCACCAGATCGTACCCCTCTCCTAAAGCAGGACTAATAAATAAAGTAGTATTACAAATTTTGATCCAAATATTTCGCTCAAAATTTACATTATTATTATTATTATTATAATTATTATTATTATTATTATTATTATTACCACCAAGATCCGGTGTGTTCCTTTCTTACGACTTTCGCTCATCATGACCTCAAATAATTTTTCCGAAATTTTGCAATAAATTCACGGTATAGATTCGCCCCGTGGTATCAAACCTGTGGATCACCGCTGTCGAGTAATGATTAGCATGCCTGACCGCGAAACGAGAGGGCCCGGGTTCAAATCATAGTTGGGAGAAGTTACCTGGTTGAGGTTTTTTTCCAGGGTTTTCCCCTGAACCAAATAAGAACAAGTGCTGGTTCGGTGTTGGACCCTGGACTCATTTCGCTGGCATTATCATCATCTCATTCAGACGCTATATAACCATGGCAGTTGGAAAAGGGTCGTAAAATAAGTAATTAAAAAAAATCAAACCTGAGACTCGACTGCACTGAGGTACTTGGTAATTTTGAACAGTTAATCAAACAAGTGAAAGCGTAAGCTGAAATAGTAATATTCTAAATTGCAGACGCGCGCATCCGAAACAATGTGATGAGTTGATGACATATCTCTATTAGCTCAACTTTGGACGAAATGTTAACACTGGAGTAAGAGGATGAAACAAGGGATTAAATAGTGAGGATTATTATTTATAACACAGTTTCCGTATTTTAACAACACAAACGTACTCCCGACAACGCACGAGTGTATTACTATTCACTCGTTAGCCAACTTCAAGGTAATTAATTTTGATGTCGTCCAATGCAAGTGTCACCTGCAAACGTAGTTGAAAAAACAGAAACAGAATACTTAGTTCAACTAAAACTATTGCAGTCACACGGAAAACATCAATATGGTATCTGAAAGAAACTTCCTAAACTCAATTTCTAATAATGTGATTATAAATTGTGATTCTGATACCACTGCAGTTAACCTTTACGCGTTTCTAAATTCTGGTTATATTTTGGATGACATATAGACACACACACACATACATACACAAGGGGTTACATATATCTTAAAAATTGATATGTTTATAAATTTTAATTCTTCATGTCCATAAGCTGTATTCTGATTAAATTTTACATGCTTAATGTCTGAAAATTACTCTTCGAACTAAAAGAAAAAACATATTCACCTACATAAAAAAGTTCTCGAAATTGTGAACTTTCGACCAAACTGCCATTTAAAATATTTCTCCCAGTATTTTTAATTTTATATAATAATACTTTTTTCCAATTAAAATTAACATTAATAATAACAAGACTTAGCACGGTGATTAGAATATGTGCACTGCATGGGAAGAAAAGTTATATTACAACTTTTAAGATTTCTTTTATCGAAATTGCTTTGCTTTTAATTACTGTTGACGAAAGATTATATATTGAGCTACAGTTTGTTAATATTATTAAAAAGGGCCGTTCAAAACTTCAAATAATATCTAAAAACCTGTGGAAGGCATGATTTAAACAATCTTGAAAAATGCACTTTTATAACATATGAGCGACAAAATTACATATTTCTGGCCGGTAATATATTTGCGTGGTAGGCCATTTTAATGCACAACTTTATGAACTTCATAAATATATTATTTAAATTTATTTCATAGATATAAAGCTGGAAGTTCATATTACATCACTACAATAAAAATGAAAAATGACTTTTTTAGCCTGAAAGGTGTATGTTTGAGAAAATGAACGATGCAGATTGCTAGCTAGTATTGTGTTTGCATGGAATGACGTTTAAATGTATAACTTGGTCAATTTTATAGACGTACATAACGAAGGAACCCCGGTCCACATTCCAACGCCATGTGTGCGGTTGTGTTATCCTGCTCAAGTATTTAGTACGAGTTGAATAGTGTAGTGCTGATCCATTCATAATGTAGCAGTTTTAACGTTAAATTCGCTTAGAGATACTAAATGCAATTAAGAAGTATGAGAGTGACATTTTATGTATTAACGAAGACAATATCGTGTGTAATGTATGTAAAATTGAAATAAAAACCAGAACAACTCAGGCTATAGAGAAACATTGCAACAGTACATCGCACAGGAAATGCGTTGAAATGAAATCTGAGGAACCATCTACATCATCATCATCATCATCATCATCATCATCATTTGGTTGTGCGGGTCTAAACGACACGTGCAACATGATGCTCAGTGCAAATATTCCTCTAAAGAAATTGAGTGATCCCCCATTTTCGAGCCTTTTTTCAGAAATTCTCTCGATACAAAAACTGTTTAAGCGATAGGCGAAAACGATTCAGCTTCGACAACTTACGAGAATATATCGTCGCTTACTGCAACGCTGGTAATTGCATAAATGATGACGAGGACAACCTTGCAAGGTATGTACTACAGTACGTTATTTTTCTTTTCCTTCTGACTACGGAGATACGGTAGCATGTTGACGTCGTCTGTTTACGTTTAAAACCTGTTGAGCCAATGGTCTGAATGACAAAATGTAACATATAGTAAATATGCACCTACATTCAACGATAAGTCATCCCGCATTCACTGTCTAGTTATAATGTACGCACTGTCTTCCTAATTTATAGTGTCTCTCAACTTTCTGAGTAAGCTATTCCAAGTATCTCAGAAACATTCCCTTTCATTCACATAATGCAGCTCTTATGATTAAGTTATTTTCGAATTCAGGCGTGAGGAAGAATAAATGTTACGTCTGTAACTGAGACTGGTATTCATTACCGTAGAAGAAGGCCCAAATTTCACGGCTTCATTACCTGTTTAACATTTTCTAAACCTCTCATTCCGTATTACTTAAAGGACAAATTTCGCACAGCGTTCATACGAGTTTAGTTCCTGAGATGTGAAACTTACGTGGCTTCATGCTCCAGTGAAGTCTCTCCAGGGAAAAGCTGAGTCATGATGTAATGTAATTGTGAAACCTGCTTCAGTTTCCACATCATTCACTGACGATTCCATCTTCGCGTCTCATCGCACGACGTTAGCTTACTCCAGGTTTAGATTTTTCTTCAAATTGCGTTTCCTTTCAACGGCTTCGTATAACAAATGTTAAGGGGACTTCGCAAGATAAATGTATCATGTAAATTTCTCAACGCGTATTGAAAATTAACATAGGTATCACGCATTCGCAGTAAATTCGAACATACTAATACTTATTATGAAAAGACTTATTGAAAAAGAGCTGTTTTAGCCATTCAGTTAGTCACTGCAAATGAAAAATATGTAACAAAATCGACAATACATAATTTGTCACTACACCATTTACACCTTTCGGAACGATACACTTCATTGAGACGAATAATCAATACCTACTTTAAAAAGTCTACTGATTGCTCTTCTAATCTCATCTCTTCTGAACTTAAAATCTACAAGATTCAAGAATTATACAAACTTCATTATTGAAGAATTATCTATAGTAATCTTACTAGAGGTTTTGATTTACCTAGAGAGAATAAAAACTCGAGTGGGATTTAATTGACTATTACACGATTAGAAGAAAGGATATAAACATTATAAAAATAAATTACTCTAATACAATAAAATATTAATTGACTTACCAAAGTACTAAACTGTCTTGAAAATATATTACTGTACCATCTTATCATTACAAATATTCCGCTAGATGGCAGTAGTGTGTTATGATGTTACCAGTTGTGCCAACTTTATGTACAATCTTCACTGAACTATATGGACGATTACTATTAGAGTCAAGAAAGCATTGTTTATTCAGTTTAATATATTTATTAAAACAGTTGCATTACACTTCAATTATCAAAACAATCGCTGATACGTGACTATCCATAATCTCATACGGCATAAGCTATAACATAAATTAAATAATATCAACAAGATAAATGGCAGAAAAGTTTTAATTAAGTATGATGAAATAAACATAAATCATTTTAAAAGGTATAAATTATTGAAAATGTTGGCGAACAGCGAAGCAAATGTCAGGGAGGTGATAAAAGCAAACAAATGCTATGGAGGTGATAAGAAACAAATACTAGGGAGGTGATAAAAATCGTAAGCTGAGCAATCATGACTGTTTGAAACACGTCGTTCCGTACTTCTTTACTGATCAAAAGTAGTATGACGTATTAAATGTGTAATAGTCACAAAAATCGTAAAGATTAAATGCCATCTTCTTATATTTATAATAGGCCTAGCAGACGAAAAGTTAACTTACCATTAAGAGATCAAAAATATTGCATAACTACAGGTTTAAGGGTATATGTACGTGAACGACCACAAATATTATCAGAAAACGCGGGCTCTAAATCTCTAGGATTTTAAAAGAAAATGAATCATAATTGGACAAAAATTACAAGGTATCACAACAAGACTTACTAGAACTTAAATATCTGATAAAATTATTAAAAAAGGTTACTAATAATATTTTTCAAAACAGTTTTATCAAAGTATGAAAAAAAATCTGCAGTTACATCATTTGGTAGCCATAACATTGTTATGGTCTCTCTGACATCTTTAAAATTTTCCCTGCATGTAATAAACAGTTATTTCTTAAAAGTAGACTGTTCTCAGACACGTAGAATTGTTTATTTTAATATAATTGATTTTTCATTTGTCCTATATAAAATATATTAAAATTTACATAATGTTTTGTGACCTAATTTTCCTATTAAAAAAAGGCAATATTGTAGTCTACCTTTTGCAATAAATGCATGTTAAATCAGTGTACAAAATTTCAGAATTCTATCTCTAATGGTTGTGCAGTTATGAAATAATATGTGAGAAAATGCCCAAGCTTTGGAAAATTTAATTTAAAGTGAAAAGTGAATTCTAAAAAATATTATTAGTAACCTTTTTATACTTTTATCAGATATTTAAGTTCTAATAAGTCTTGTTGTGGTACCTTGTAATTTTTGTCCAATTGTGAGTTCATTTTCTTATAAAATTTTAGAAATTTAGAATCTGCATTTTCTGATAATATTTGTGGTCGTTCACGTACATATACCCTTAAAACACAGTATTAATGCAGGGCCAAATATAACTCCGTAATAAAAATAAACCTTAATTTTTTATTTATTTTAAGTTCAATAATAAATTAAACATCTGCTTACAAATCATACTTAAATTTATTTTATTTATAAGGTCCTTTTGTCCTTATGTTTTCATTTGTTTTTTGTACATTTCTGTTTATTTCCTACACTACACGTTCAACAAAATCGTTGTATTGAAGCATTAACAATATAACATTGGCAGCGTGAGAACAGTAATGGAACAGGGCATCACAACTATTAATTCGTAAATACATTATGTTTTCATTCCATTCACAAAGTACATGAATTTTAAATGCTGCAAATATTTTGGTTAAAATATTAATAATTTGTAATACAGAACACTGGATCCCCAATAATGGGGATGAAGCAACAACGTACACAAATGGAATAATTGCTACAGTATTTATGACAAAATTATTATTTTCATTCATGTGCATCGTTTTTAATATAAGCCGCAGAATACACCCCGAAAATGTTAGGTTAAATGCCTACGTATGTGCGTTGCATTTGTGTCTGTGTAATACACTGGAAATATTCATAAAATTAATTTTTAATATCAGATAAATAAATAGTAAGCTACATACTTATGATATAACATTTTGACGACCCTGTCAAAGAATTTATATTTATACAGGGTGTAAATAATAAGATTATGTTCATTTATTGACAGATCTTTGTTTTAGGTAGGTTATTTTACGACGCTGTATCAACATCTAAGGTTATTTAGCGTCTGAATGAAATGAAGACGACAATGCCGGTGAAACGAGTCCGGGGTCCAGCACCGAAAGTTACCCGGCATTTGCTCAAATTTGGTTGAGGAAAAAAATCGGAAAAAACCTCAACCAGGTAACTTGTCCCGACCGGAATTCGAACCCGAGCCACCTGGTTTCGCGGCCAGCCAGACGCGCTAACCGTTACTCCACTGGTGTGGACGATAGATCTCTGAAGCAAAAGGAATAAAATTCGTTTTTGTTATCATGTTCCTTTGTAGTTTTCCAGTAATTTATTCTCTTCCAACCGAATTTTACGGTTCTCACAAAAACTGCTAACAGGTAGCCTACTCTACGGTGTAGTTTGTATGATATTGTGTATTATTCTGATGAGAATAAAATGTCCGTATACTCTTCTTTTCTCTAACATGTACAGTCAGGAGTTACCAGCAATACCTACAGACGTGGACAAATTACTACACTAAACATATTATTATTTTTATTTTTAAGTTTATTATTCCGTAGTTTTGTACTCGTAAATGAGAACATAATATTCACAACACTGATCATAATACAATTTCAATGACAGATTAGATTCCTGCGCCAGATAAGAGACTCGTTTGCTGATAATGGCAGCATATTCATGTTAAGGTCTGTCCCAGGAATCTGTAGAGTAGAAAGACGAAATAAGACATCTGCGCAAGTGGTACGTGGGAAGGCTAGGGCCAATGACCGCTCTGGAGGGAGGCATTGGTTGAACGAAGCTACCAATCCCTTGCAGGAAGGGAATCATTTCTATCTGAACTCTCTACCACGAACATCTTACCCCGTAGCGGCCTCGAGCTGATGCTACCCGCAATACACTCCGGTACAGATAGACTCCGCCCCCATATGCGCCAAGTCACTCTACAGATCCCTGGCACGGATTATAGATTTATTTTTTTATTTGGTTATTTTACAACACTGTATCAACATCTAGGTTATTTAGCGTCTGAATGATATGAAGGTGATAATGCCGGTGAAATGAGTCCGGGGTCCAGCACCGAAAGTTACCCAGCATTTGCTCATCGGACCATAGATGTGCTCAATGTCACAGAGTAAAGAACCTTTCAAAATACCTTCAGGATTCCCGCACCAAAACAATTGATCGGGCAGACATCAGTCTTATCCACCGATTGCAGAAGTTCACGTCGAGCCAACTCCGCACACTACAAATTTTATAATATCGCCTATGGTGCGATAATTGTAATCATAAATCATGCATTATGTAACTATTTCATTTTCAAAACAAAAAGTTATGCAAATAATTTTATTTAATGGAGTAATTTGTAAAGTCTGTAAATTAGAAATTTACTTATCACTAGGCTTCGAGACTTTGGACCCGATACAATAAGTTTACTGTGCATGTACTATAGGTTATTACTCGCTGCAGGTAGGTAGAGATGTGTTGAGGTAACAACGTTGCTATTTAGAGTAGAGTACGGTAGTATGGGGAAACACACACATATGTACATTCTGAAAGTAAATATACATTTCACAATGACAATGTCAAAAGAATGTGAAAAGCATTTATTCTCCTGTCTTTTATAGGCAATTGTGTTTAATTATTCACAGTGTTAATGGTGAAAACAAACATGTAGCAATTTTATTTTTTTTTTCATTTATCCAATTGGTCGTCTTTAGGAAGTGCAGTTACAGAACCGAATTGCAATGTACTACAAAGTAGGCTACATTCTCAGCGTCTCAAACGTATATCTTTTTCGGTTATCAGCCAAACACAGTTTGTAATGTGAAAAGCTGCGCTCTACGTCGCATGACGTGATAGGAGTAAAACGAAAAAACCTAACATCATTGCAGTCTCTAAGAGACAGTCCTGTATTCTCGGGCGACTCTATGTCCACTAATTTGCTGTTTATGTTACACAATGCTGCATAGCCGTTATTTTTACATAAAATTGATTTCCACTTCTGTTTTACACGTTCAGTAACGGTGTACGTGGTGTCTCATTAATTCTCTGCGTCATTTTCTCAATTAATTTGAGGGCTTCCGGCTCTCTTGCTCTGACTTTTCTAACCGTGTAATAGTTTCAGACACAGTTTGAAAATGGGTTTGTATGAAAACTAAATTATTCGTCTGAATCTTCAAATCCAGAGCGTTTTTCTTTGCGTATTTGTTGACAATCATTCTACAGCAACCCCACCCATTGTACGCTTTACCACTATACTCAGTACCCCGTTATGCGGATTTCCCACTGAACTGCTCTATTAGGTCAGAAGTTTCGAAGCCTACTTATCACACTAGCTTTAAAATCATTGGAGAATCTTGCAATAGAGCGTAGTCTGATGGGGAAAAAGGTTGTAGACAGTGTTATAGGCTTCTTAATTGATTAAAATTTGACGAAATTGTAACAAGTGCGAAATTATCTAGCTTTGGGGAAATTGGTGACAGCGAGATAGTACTTTGGCTATTTCTCAGAAAATGAACATTTCCTTCACCTCGCAATATATTCAAAATATTTTATCACTCTGTATATGTAGGCCTATACGCAAGCAAAAATACCGATTAACTGGAAATATAACAGATTTACAAAGTTGTTTAAAATCTATTTTGCTTTGAAATGATCTGTATGTGATTAACTCTTATGTTCTACAGCAACCTTCAATTACAAGGGTTGCATATTACATCCATAATCATGTCTGAAAATTAGATGAAAGGAAATAAATCACATAAATTATGAAATCCAATGTTCTATATTAAAGTTTGTATTAGATAATGGCATGATCTTTGCGAAGTGATCAATTATTACATCAGATGGAGCAAATCTTGCAAATGTTTCATCAGAAACTTCCATAAAACACCAACTCTGGGAAGAGAATTATGACTCGAAGAGCGACAGTTTTAGACAGTGTCAGAAGGGATGGACATCATAATTATCAAGCCGACACTGGCTGTCTCAACAAATAAAAGCCTGTCTGTCCAAGCGTTGAATTTTAGAACTCTTGACTGACTGGAATATATATGTCCATAATACATAATGCAATACATGTCTTCAAACGTTGCATCTCAATCGGCTTGTGGCCGACCTGAAAGGTTTCGTATAATTCCTAACTTTTTCTTATGTGACAGGTTTTGGTGGCTTTCGGTGATTAGTGGGGAAGTGGGTCCCCGTCCAGACAGGGGTATACATGTATGAAAATAAGCAAAAAAATACGACGATTCTCAGTTAATTTGTTTCTACCGAATCTGTGTGCACTGTCTTCGTTAAAGTGAGCGTTTCATGAGGAATGTCCATCTGTATTTGGATTATAATTGCAAATCCATGAGAAACAAGAATTAAAACGAAAAGATTCGTTGTATTTTTAGTTATCAGGAGTTTACGACAAGATTTGTACGTATCGCTAGCTTCCTTAGGCGCGTTTTCCTGCTGGTCCGGAGCTGCGCTCGGCCGTGGGTTCGATCCCCGCTTGAGCTGTTTACCTGGTTGTTTTTTTTTTCTGAGAATTTCCGAAATGTGAGGTAAATGTCAGGTCTATGTGAGGTCTATGGCGAATCATCGACCTCATCTTGCCAAATACTATCTCGCTATCACCAATTCCATAAATTCCAATTCAGCAGAACCAGCATATTTAAGGGAGGTGACGGGTTAAATTTTAGTCATTTTCAGTCAAAAGTATGGCGAGTCCTTGGCATCAACCCCTTTGATTAGATTACCCCCCCCCATTTGATTTGATTACCTGGTTGGGTTTTTCCGAGGTTTTCCCCAAACCAAAAGGCAAATGCCAGGTAATATTTTGGCGAATCCTCGGACCTCACCTCATCTCACTACATCTCGCCAAAATATTGTAAAAAATTGCACAAAATTGTAAAAATTGTAGAAAATTACTAAATTGTAAAACTATAAAAATTTGTAAAAATTGTAATTGTAATATTGTAAAATTTTGACTTGTTCCACATCTTAAAGCTTCATTGCTCATGTAAGATCTATGGAATAAAATAAATGAACGAATGAAAGTCGCATTTTCGTTTTGTTGTAAAAAATGACTCAGCAATCTCTTATTTGTATGTTGAGTAAGTTTCAATGCTCTTTGGTGCTCTAAAGCAAAAGCATTACGCAATATATAAATGGCTGCATCTTGAACTTCAATTCCATGCAAATTTTACAAGCTGTTTTCCTACACTTTTTTTTCCAGCACATTTCATCAGGTTCGAAATATAAAGGATCCTACAATTTTCAGAAATTTTTATTGCATGTTTTATGTACTGTGGTTAACAAAATAGTGCATGGGTTTTATGATGAAATGAATACTTTTTAAAAATGAAAGTGAAATATTTATACCGGCAATGGAAAATTTATATTTATACGGTTACTATAAAAAATGTTCCCCCTTTTCTAGTAAAGATATAGGAAAACTAATGCGCGATATTTTCTAAATATGCCACTCGTCTTGCAAAAGCAATTTTAAAATATTTTACTGAAAAATTAAGCGACGCATCTCATTTTCAAATACATAAATTTTTCAAAATATTTTAATTAATAACTTAGAAACTAATTCACTCAAAGAAATGAAACTTAATCATATCATTACATCAACATTATGTGTACAAAAAATCAAGGAAGTTCCTTGAAAAATGTACAAAATATAAATTTGACTCATCACCCCCTTAAATAACAAAATAAAAATAAATATGTTTCAGCTTTAATTTATTCGTGGTTTTCTGCCCAACGGCAGGACTTTCACTCAAAAACCCTGTTTTCTCCAATGTTCCCACTTTTCTGCCTTCCTCTTAGCCTCCGCATAAGATCCATAAACAGTATCATAATGTTGTCTATCATCTGATAACTTATTTTGCTCCGAACTTTTTTCCCGTTCACCATTCCTTCCTGTGTATCCTTCAATAGGTAGTTTTTTCGTAGCCAGTGACTGTCATCAGAATGCGCGCGCAGTTTATCGCACCTCAATTGTGCTGTGAGAGATACACGCTCCTTAAAAACGCCCGTTCCTCAGCCGAACTCTGTATAATACAGCTCTGGACAGAACAGGAAAATGAAAAGGAACTCACAAACCCACGACCATGTCCTTTTCGCTTACACTGCCTTATAAAGAAACGCACAGCAGGCAAAGAGCATCAGTGATGAATTTCAGGCGACCAGAGAAAGCCAAAAGTTCGGAAAAAGCTATGGATGCCTGCCTTATACAGGGACATCACTTTATTTTTACTAACATTTTTAACATTAACCTGGCTATACTCGGAAACACTGTTACCCCCTTCCATTACAGGAGTTTGATGTTACTAGTGCAATATGTAAACAAATCATTTTACTAGCTATAGGAGGAGAGAAACGTAGTGTATCCATTTATGTTGTAGGGAAATACGATATTACGATTTTCAGTTTGATCATCACTTTTACGGAATTTATCAAAATACAGTGGAGTAGTAACATTTTTTTTTCAAAAACTCAACTTTTCAGGCGGCTATGTTCGTTATGTAATGTCTACTTTAATTAGGATATTAATTATTGATGTTAACATACAATATAGAGCTGCATTTAAATTGAGGGGGTCATAAGTAAAGGGCTGTAAGTGTAGTTAAGTTACTTTTGAGAAAATGGGGTTTAAATATTTAAGCTTTCGTAAAATCGGTAAAATTTTTATTTAAATTTTAATGTGTGATGCGATTAAAATATCCCTTTGCCACTAAAATTTTAGATACTTTTGCTTACACTGGATGCACTTAACTCATGTTATTACAAATGTCACTAGCATTCCTTTGCTTCTAGCCACGTCAATTCAAAATAAGCTAATCTGAATTTTTAAACAAGTTGCTGAAAATGGTTGCCGTTCATTACAATGCAGACTTCAATTCAGTACGCATATTATTAAAAACATTTTGAAGCATATTCTCTGAAATTGAATTTATCGTTTCTTGAATATAATTTTTTGTACGATATTATTAATATAGGTTCTTTCTTCTATTGAAAACGCAATCATATTTATGAAACACACTATACACTGCAGTGTTTACTTCACTGCTTGAAGACTTCGAATGCAACAGCGGCCGTAAGTTTGTGTGTCTGACGGCAGCAAGGACATTAGTGAAGGGGTGAGAGTGAAGTACATTCAGAAATGCAGGTACAATAAAAATGCAATTAAAAATAAAATGATGTCCCTGTACAATCCGTCACTGAGCAATGCTTACCTTCCTGGCTACTTATCTCAGCCGGGAAAGGTGGAGGGGGGAGTTAAGGGGAAATCTGCAGTGACTTGATAGAGTTATGAGTGTCCAGGCCTGGTATAATACATAATGTTATTCAACAGTAATCTACAAACCGAGGTTTATAAGTTCGTTTTCTTTCAAACGTGGCTACGTAAAACAGTCTGATAAAATTATTTACTTAGGTGTTATCATTTGAAGGGACAGCACTGACCAAATGAAAGAAATAAACGAAAAAAAACGTAGTAAGGATTTTTATTTAAAGTGTTAATAGCATCGCGCTGGACAACGCCATAATATTTAAAAGAAATGTGAATATTGGTAATACAATAGTGAAAGGTAGAACTGACATTTATAAAAGAGGACAATTGAAAGAAAGAATTAATTCTAAGTTAATAACTGAAATTGATTTCTTTACATAGGTCATCCAGGTTACCGAGAGAGAAAGAAAGTCAGAAGTTCTGTTATTCGAGAAAGCAACAAATGTTAAAAATAGAATTATTGATTGCATACGAACACGAAAATTAAGGTCGTACGGACATATACAGGAAATGAAAAACAGCACGTTCCCTGAAACAGTGTTGACTGTGTCCAAATGAATTGAGAAAGAGAACCTAAATCACCACGGAAGAGGAATCGATGAGGCACAGGAAGAAACATGCCTACAATAAAGTCAATGAATGGAGAACGGCCCAGCTATTAGAAAACATTTGTAACGTACGAAATTAAGTAGGCTCTAGTACACATAAGTAAAGATATTTTTAAAGTCGTTTGACACGTTCCTATTTCAAATAACCTGACCGTTCTCAATCCACTGACTGATGGTGATTTTGACAGGCTATAGACACAAAGATCTATAACTTTACACACACAAATATCGAATATTGTATACACACAATGTTACACATTCTACGTTACTATTTTGCATGTGAAACATAAACAGTGGCGCTGCGGTCTTATTTTGTTATTCTGTGGGAAAGAGAAAGACATTGTCTATGACTAGAATAAGAGAGCGATCGCATTGCACAGGTGACGTAACTGTGTAGTACAAGTGACTGCCGTTCCACAAACAAAATGATCGGGTAGTAAGTTACACACAGATTAAAACACGCATACTATTTTACTCACATACATGCATACATACACACACGTATATATACAGGGATATCATTTTATTTTACTTCAATTTTTATTGTACCTGAGTTTTTTAATGTACTTCACTCCCACCCCTTCTACTAATGAAGTTCAACCGTCCTCCACACAGATCCAAGACCGCATATACATAGTAGCCTTACGGTCATAGTAAACAGTACGTTCCAAAAATATGTTCGGGTTTTCCAGTGACGAAAGAGCTTTCAATATTTAATCATTTTCGCACAGGTACTGTCGCCCAATTGCCTACGCCGTATCCCGGTTTCCCCCACCAGCTTTTATTCGGCAGCTAGTGGCTGGTCTGTCTTAGCTCTTTTCTGAGAACATTAATTTCTGTTAGGAATTGGACGTCTACGTAATATTATATAACTGTTTAATATATCTTAAATAAAAGGGCCTCGTTAAGTAATTAACTGTCACGTGATTTCCTCCCTTTCTACGACCCTACGACATAACCACTTGGACGGACAGTAGATAGTTTGTCTGAGTAATTTTATCTTTTCGGATTGGGCAGAAGTGAAGATTGAATTTACAGTATTTAAGGTACTCTTTTATACAGTAGGTACAGAATTATTTCAACATGAGTTACTAGTAGGAAGGACGAAACTGGTAATTGGGATTAGGTACAATAGTCTATAGTGCGATAATATGCTCATTAGAACTGAAGCCTGTATCGAAATGAATGGCCACCATTTAAAAAAAAATGTGTTTACATATCCATATTATGATTATATTTGAATTTAACTTCATTCTCTATATTGTACGCTAATGTGCTGTAGACAGTATAATATACACTACATAATAAATACGTCCACACGGACAGCTCAGTTCGTGAGTAAAAACACTCATTCTTAATACTGTACTGTATTTTAATTAAACAAAAACCTAATGAAAATGATCAAGCTCAAAAGCGCAATGTTTCCTAGTTTACGTAAATGGATGAATTACTTTCCTTCCCTCCTATACCTAGTAAAGTTGTTTGTATATTACGCCATTATCATCGAACTCCGGTCGGGGAAGGGGGTAGCAAACGGCGTTGATCCAGAAGTATAGCCAAATTAATATTAAAAATGTTAGTAAAAGTAAAATGATGTCCCTGTACATACATACATTACATTACACATACATACATACATACATATATACCGGGTGTTTCGAAATTCAAACTACGAACTACTAGGGATTGTAGAGAGGACTGAGTAGGTAGGCCTAATGTTTTGAAGAAACCCATGTCACATTTTCGTGTTACAAGTATAACAATTTCAAATCAAATGCTTAACCCACCTGTAGTCGCGTGGATATATTTGATTGGTGATCCGAGATATCAGCACTTATCTCATCTGTCATCTGGGTGCCTTTCCTTCATGTATTTCTTTACCACCTCAGTTTGCCGTAATTGACAAGTGTTAGGCAAATATTTTTTTGGATCTTAATTAAGTTGCGCATTCTATAGCAGCACTTATCGCATCTGTCATCTGAGTACTTTCCTTTGTATATTTCTGTACCCTGTCAGTTGTGTCGTCGTAATTGACAAGTGTTAAGCAAATATTTTCTTTTGGCAAGTAATTAAGTTGGTGCATCTTAGATCACGGTAGTGCTCCGTGGAAACTTTCTTAACCCCTAAATTTATGTTTTTACAGCATGTATTATAATAGAATTTTAAGAAAATTATTTTGTGAATAATTAAAAATTAACCAAAGAATTAAAAAGAAGTGGAATGACATGTAAAAATATTAATTTCCAATATGGATCCACGCAAGCACTAATGTTACATTTGAATGCGCGACCACTGTAGGGTTAAAGGTTTGTAATTTTTCAATTTCTCCCTTATATGCACATCCTGGAACTTTGAAAGGATTTTGGTCTTTTTTTTTAGTATCTGTGTAATCACGATTTTTTGATATCGCAACCTGTCATATTTTTCCGGAAATAATTACAGTTCTGAGTTATCAGAAATTTCAGTTAAGCCGAAAGGAGGAAAAGAATTCGACTAAAAGTCTAGCTCACCTCGCCAGATTGCGACCATTAATTGAGACCCGGAATCCAAGAGGGGCCCAACTCCATTTTATATCGAAATCGAGTTAGATACACGATTGCATTGATTTCGTTACTGGGAATCTGTATACCAAAAATAGAGGCCCAACTCCAACATTTAACCATGCTAAAGTGATGTGAAATATCTATCGGAACCAAAGAGAGACCCAACTCCAGGCACTTGGCCTCTCTTGTACTCCGTTAGGCAGTTGCGGCATTTTGTCGCTAGATGGCAGCAGGAGCGTTCTACATCAGGTTTTTGAAAATGGCTTCAGCTTCAGATAACGAATCATCCTGCTGATAGCATAAGCATAAGATAAGATTTTCGTGATTACAAGAATCACTTCCTTCAGTATTTCAAAAAGACAGCATCAAAAAATGGAGAAAAATTCAAAATATCTGAGTATAAAGTTTTTACCTACAGTAAAACTCATGAGAATGGGATTGCAGTTTCACGAACAATGTCAAATATTGTGTTTGATTACTTCAGATTAATTAAGCCAAATTCTAAGCCTGATCTTCCCAATATACCTTTGTACACTAAACCCTGTCGAGTGAAGGCTGTCAAAATTCGAGACTTAAACACAATCAAAAATCATCTAAGAAAGGACATAGTCTCTTACATAGAATCACTGCAGTCAGCAGAAAACTTGTCCGATTCTGAGGGCGATTAACATGTTAATGTATATAGTGTGACAGATAAAAGTATTGTAAATCAAAGTGATTACTTGTCATTTACATTATTGTTCGTAAATACCACACATTAACCTTCAAAACCACTCAATATGGCTGTAAACGTGTATGTAAAGGCTCCGGAATCCAAGAGGGGCCCAATATTTAATCACTTTGAAAATTTATTTCTCGCGCAAAATAATTAGTAGAAGCTTGTTGTCATGGTTATGAAAAGATGTAATGGAGATGTACTTACGACAAAAAAAATTAGTTAGTCAGAAGCATTTTGTAGCAACAGCAAACATTTTTTTCAGTTTCCCGAAAGTTTGATGTAATGGACTTGGGCCCCTCTTGGATTCCGGGTCTCAATTGAAAAGGGAAACATTAAAAAAATATAGTACTCCCTCCGTTCCAAAATATGGTATAGTAATAAACAAAACGAGTTTGATTATAGCGCATGCGCGCACGAAATGTTTCGCGGTGTGGTATTCTGTTCAGTAGTGAAGGGACTATCAGACAGTGCAGTTGTGAATGTTTCTAATCTTCTGTAGTGCATCAAACTATAATATTTAAATAGTTCGTTATGAACAGAAATCAAATGGGCACCTGCTGTGATATTCCTGTTGCAGAAAACGTAACACCAACCCAGTCAATTTTGAATAGAACATCTATGGCACAAAACGGGTTATAATTTCTTGCAGTTTTTGTCTTAATTTGCCTCTCTCAAAACAATTTTTTTTTATTAATTTGACATGACACAGAATGAAATGTTTTTCCTATTTTAATTTATAAATCAAACAAGTATCTAGAAGATGTATTATTGTTGCATTATATTACTGTGAACTTTAACAAATGTATACCATATTTTGGAACAGAATTAATGACATCTTTCTATATCATATTTTAGAACAGAGAGAGTAATAGCTTCGAACTTGCAGTAAGGTTCGGATCAGAGTTTTCACTATCGGTTTTCAAGAAATAAAAACTTAGTCACATCATGGTTCAATGAGAACTACATAATGAAAAATTAAAATAAAAACAAGTAGTACGCAGTAGATTGAATGAATGTGAACAAACGAATTTTCTGGGAAAGACGCTTAGAATTTCGTGTAATTGGTAAAGTTGCCGGTCCCACAATATTCGGGCTTCAGTTTTATTTTTAATGTCACATAATACGGGAAAAATTTGTAACGTTTTGAATCTGCTGTCCGTTAAAGTTTTTAAAACCAGTTCAAACTACTAGCAACGTGTTGGTTCCGAAGTTTGTGAAACTGAACTGCAAGAACATCGAAATTTGAAGACGAATACAATTTTATTTTTAAAAATATTTATAAATGTAGAGGTCCCGCTTCGCAGATTTCCGGCACGTAGGAAACCTATAGTGCATGGGAATTAATAAAAAAATTTGTTAACTTTTTCACGAAGCTCTCCGTTTTCGTAACATCTTCAGAACAATCTCTTGGGATCGCCTAAACCTCCGATGGACAAAGTTGGTTAGGACGTAGTTACTTGTTCCTCTGCTTCAAGAATTGTAATACAGATCAAAGCCAATATTTTGAATTATACCCATATAACTTGCATTCCAGTAATCGGAAACTTACTTTCTTTCCACTGCCACAGAAACTTTATTCCTCTTTTTTTAATCACAGATTATTTCTTGAGAGACTTACTGTTTCCAAGTAAGAAAAGCGTACACAAAACTTCACTTACAAGAATATCTTGTACTTTAAATTTAAAAGTATTAAATAATTTATGTTCTGAGCGAAAGAAACTTCAAGTAACTATCTAATTATTGATCCTGTATAAAAATAAAATTAAATTCATTACTTTTTCATCACCGATGAGAGTTTACTGTATTATTGACATTATAAAGTACGTTATGCAAACTTCCTCGAGGTTACAAATATTCCACACACTCGGCAATATTTTCAAATGAAGAAAACCAAATACTGTAAAATATAAATGATTAAAAATTCTTAGTTTTTATGCAGAAATGTTACGTGTTACTTTGTTAAAACCCTACGTGTGTGTTAGTTTGATTTTCACCACAAAATTCTAATATTCAGTTGGCTCAGTAAATTAAAATAAAATTATTAATTTTCATGTCATGGGCTCTTGGATAGCGAACGGTTTCTAAAATCGAGACTTCCAGCAAAAATTTCAGTATATAATACAGTGCTCTCATTTTACGAGGAAACTTCTCATCATTCCGCCGCTGGCCAACTTCCTGCTCTCCCGACTGCAGCGTGGGAAGTCAGTTCTACAAAACATCCCAGCAGTTAGTTTCTTCAGCGAATTGTACCGGAACGTGTGTGTGTGAATGTTGCTTGAGTGTTAAGTAATCCACTGAAAAATGAATTATATGATTGAACAGCGCTGAAATCTAGTAGTTTTCTCGTAAAATGAGAGCACTGTATAAACTCAATTTTCACAAGGTTACATGCATTGGGTGGCTCTATAAAAAAACGCATGCTCCCCTCTAAATGCAGCAATCCATTTCATTATATTGATTTACTACAAATGCTTCCCCTCCAAATGTTTATTCTGCCCATTATTCCTACGGATTTTCTTAAAAGTGTGCTTAACAAAACTTGCAATCAGGATTTTATTTAGGCCTAAAAATCAAGATCTTGGTGACGGGGGAAATTACTTTTTCTGCTAATATCATACTTGTTTTATATTTGACTAAATAATAATAATAATAATAATAATAATAATAATAATAATAATAATAATAATAATAATAATATTTCCTGAGCTCCTAAAAATTTTCTGAAAAAAAAAAATATATATATATATATATATATTCAGCAAGTACTGTTTCAGGGATTTTGAAAGGTAGGGCCTAGTGTGGATCAAATTTCAGGCACAAATTTTTAAATGTTGAAGTCGAATATTGATTTTTTAAAATAAAATTTACATTTAAAAACGTTTAATAATTCCATTCCAGAAATGCATATAGAGTGTTAGTTGGGAGGCCGGAGGGAAAAAGACCTTTGGGGAGGCCGAGAAGTAGATGTTATGTTATGTTTTATTTAACGACGCTCGCAACTGCAGAGGTTATATCAGCGTCGCCGGATGTGCCGGAATTTTGTCCCGCAGGAGTTCTTTTACATGCCAGTAAATCTACTGACATGAGCCTGCCGCATTTAAGGACACTTAAATGCCCTCGATCTGGCCCGGGATCGAACCCGCAACCTTGGGCGTAGAAGGCCAGCGCTATACTAACTCGCCAACCAGGTCGACCCGAGACGTAGGTGGGAAGATAATATTAAAATGGATTTGAGGGAGGTGGGATATGATGATAGAGACTGGATTAATCTTGGTCAGGATAGGGACCAATGACGGGCTTATGTGAGGGCGGCAATGAACCTCCGGGTTCCTTAAAAGCCAGTAAGTAAGTAAGTAATAATTCCATACAATTTTTAGGCGCAATGAAGTCAACCATTCCAGAAAAGTTACTTATATGTAGCATGATAACTGTACAAATTTTAAAAGATTTAACTCAAACGGATAAGAAATTTCAAATTTCACCTTATTTCCTTAAATTAGCTAAAGAACACGTGCCGCGATAACTGGCGATCTGCTTACCAGGCTACAATGCCGCATCACCGCAGTATTGCCGATAATTTAGCTTTGTCTCACCCTGTATAAAAATAAATTTATGACCGCAGAAGTTTAATAGTTTAATCTGACAGAAACTTACGGTTTTCGGCACGGCAGTGAACTGAATTTTCATCTAATAAAAATGATTAATGTAATGATGTGCATAGATATTTAGCCTAAGACTATACCCACGTGAAATGTTTCACGTTTGTCGTCCTCTTGTAAACGAAAACAGACTGGTTAGTTGAGAAGTATAATTATGAGGGTCCTTTAATGAAGCAGGTGGCTCGTGAGTCATGCCAATAGATCCAATACAATTCAAATTTGTTACTTTGTCATATGAAAATTGACCGGAATTGTAAAAGTTGAACAGCGGGGGTTGCACGCCAGCTGCCTGGACCACTTAATGAACAAATAATTCTGAGTCCCACATCGAAAGCGATCATTTGAACATGAGGCAACACTTTTTTTAATGATCCTTATAAGTTGGGACTGCACCGTAAAATAATCTTACTTCACGAGGTCCTTTCCTTTAAATTATTTTAAACGGTTGTATAATATCATATATACGTCCAATTCCGAGCAGCAAAGATTTTCAGGAAAGAGTAACGATTTTACTGAAGATGTTATTAATTGGTCCAACAGAATAATATCTGTTATAGTGACAATATTTGAGGAGGAAAATTCGCTCCGGCGCCGGGGATAGAACCCGGGTCCTTAGTTCTACGTACCAAGCGCTCTAACCACTGAGCTACGCCGAATTCAACCCCAGCACCGGATCGAACCTTACTCCTACAGTGTTATTTCCCTTTTGTGGCCTGACTTCAAGTTGGGCATATACGTTGACGTTTATATTTTAACAGTCTTACTAATAAACCGTGTACAGTTTTTATACGAGTCTTATGCAGAGTTGAGACAGAAAACGTTACTATTAAACCGTGAATAAGCTATGGACGTATAAACAGGCTGTAACTATACAATGAGAATTGCTTTGCTGTAGTTATATGTACGAAACCCCTTGTTTAAGCGTTGTATATAGCGAAAAAATGGCCGCTCCTCTAACAGCTCTTCGTATCGACTGTCATTTTATGATGATGGTTACCTTGTAACCACAGAAGAATAAACCAAAGATCATAGACTTATTAGAATAGTATTGCTGTAGCTTGTACTCTTTGACCAAAATGTAATGTGGTAATCGATTAGAGCCAGTTGTACTATCGATATTTAACACGCCATACTCGAGCGCTCTACCGGATGCAACAGAGAACCTCAGATATTCTATTACCTTTCGTAACGAAGTAATGACGAAACTATGACGTAGCTGTGTAACAGTCATACTGTTATACACGACGTATGTAGTGATTTTTAGTAAGGAATTTACACACGACGTATAAACGAGCTACTCATTGTATAAGACAGTTAAACGTCTGTATATAGAGTTTTTATTAGTAAGACCGCAAGTCAACTGCCATTATACTAGGAGCGCACTCAGCTGAGTGACTAATGGCCGGGATTCCGCAGTAAAGTGCACAGCAATCTGTATAGAATCATGCACTGCTAGCTAGACGAATTTACTAAAGATGTTATTAATTGGTCCAACAGAATAATATCTGTTATAGTGACAATTAATATTTGAGGAGAAAAATTCGCTCCGGCGCTGGGGATCGAACCCGGGTCCTTGGTTCTACGTCCCAAGCGCTCTGACCACTGAGCTACGCCGAATAAATATTAATAGTTACGATGTTTAGCCAGAAGAATTTACAGAGGGGCCAGTAGAAACGGGTTGGGGTAGCCAGGATACGACATAACCACTCGGACGGACAGTACATGAGCAGTAAATATTCAGTTGTCTATCTTCAACAGTTTCTAGAAAAAGTTCCTTATATAAGACATAATTTAACATTGTCAAGAAAGGCAATTCTGTATCACCTTCATGAATGCCAATAAAGCAGCTGGAAAAAAACCTTCAAACTTGAAGAAACTCTCTATTCAGAATTACATAACACAAGAAATACAGAAATCAGTAATAATGCAGAGCTGTCACGTAACGAGGAAAATCCTAAGTCATGGCAATACACTTCTGGAAAGCCCAGAACGTTCACAACAGCACATTTGTTTGGAAGTGCGAGGTTCTAACTGGGGAGTTTAATTTGATGCATGCGTACTGGGATGGTAAGAGACGCTCGCTATACTATAAAATGCGCCTCGAACAATTCGCAGTGGATAGTGGCCAAGAGCGAGTGGTACACAATAAATACCTGTACCAGCTCGGAAACAAGAAAGAGACAATAAACCTGTCCACACGCGATCGGACAGAAAAGACTTCCAGCAAAATGTAATTTAGTTAATGAACTACGGCCGGCAAACTATGAGGCCTGATAAAAAATCGAGACACGCGGGAAAACTATCAATGTTCTCCTGAAAAAAAAAAGTGGGTAGAAGAGACGGGGGAGATGGGCGACTGACAGAAAATAATAGTCTGGCTCTCCAGTATAACATCAAGACACTCTGACGTAATTTATATTATTAAAGCAGACGCCATTCAGAGTTTAATCAGTCCTGGTAATTCTCTGAACTTCAATCTTTCTCCATCACTCTTGCAGAAGTACTGTGCCATTCTTTTCTGTTTCATTACAAGACATTTATTTTCCAATACGAACTGAGTAGACTTTTATATAATGTCAGAGCGAGCGCCTGGATTCTAGAAAAAGTCATCTCTATTAAATGTTATTTCTTACGTCATCACTGTGCGAAGTTTCAAGAGAAAATAATGTGATGCTTCAAAGAGATTTCGAAAATTTGAGGGAAATACACGTATGTGCATCTGCACTATCCAAAACATGTTTTCAGGCATGCCGTCTGTGTACGGAGACCATTTTGAGTATATAGATGCAAATAAAATTATTTGTAGTAATTGCACGAGTGCTGTTTCATCTTGCTGACTATTACACTCTTACTACGTCATACTACTTTTGACCAATAAAACGGTACGAAAGGACGTATTTCAACCAATCATGGCTGCTTATCGCACAATTTTATCGCGTCCCTAGCATTTGTTTAATTTTATCGCGTCCCTAGCAGTTGTTTCTTTGTTTGCCAACATTTCAAACTGCGCTGGTCTACACGCCAAAAAAAAAAAGAAAGAGAGAAAGAGAGAGAGAGAGAGAGAGAATTAATAAAGATCACTGGTCATACCAATGCATCTTCCCTGAAATCCAATTTACAAATAAATGAAGAGCACCATTCGGAATTCCTGAAATTATTTTCTAACACTTGTATATATTATTTAGGTTATGTTATAGCTTCTGCTATATGATATTATGGATAGTCACGTATCAGAGATTGTTTAATATTAAGACTTATTGAAAATCGCCTGTCAAGTGACGTTGATTACTGGGATTCGGATAATTGAAGTGGAATGCAACTGTTTTAATAAAAATGAAACAGGATCTACAAAGCCTTCTTGACTAGTAACACTGCCATCGTGATCTACATCGAGAAGGCATTGCTAGTAATCGTCTACAGATTTCAATGAAGATTCCATATTTGGCACAATTGATAGCAAGATAACAGCTAACTTCGAGCATTAAAGTATAAATTTTAAGTTCGAAGACAGCTAACCATAACACACTACTGCCATCTAGCATGCATCTAGCGTAATATTTGTAATGTTGAGATGATACAATAATACATTTGAAGACAGTTGTATTTTCGTAAGTCAATTAATATTTTATTGTACTGGAGTACTTTGTTACTTCTAATCTTTATATACTTTCTTCTAATCGTGTAATAGTCAATTAAATCCCACTCGAGTTTTGATTTTCTCTAGATAAAATCAAAACCTCTAGTAAGATTACTGTTGATAAAATGATTGACAGAATCTTAGTTTTGTCCTTTCAATGTACACAAATTTGATCCGAACATAATGAGAAAGTGCAATTTACATCAATATGTTACAAAATGGATGAACGTGTACAACATGGCTAAGCATCTACGAATACATACAATTGATAGGTGTTTAGTAATTTACTATCTCGTTCCCAGTTAGGCCGGGATTACGATCGACGTTCGTTTGCGTTGCGTTACGTTGCGGTGAAGTACGTAGAATTTCGACCCGTGTATTTCATTACAATCAACGTTAGAATGAACGAACGCATGACGGTGTTGTTTCAACATTGTCAAGGTCAAGCTTTCACAAACGCAAAGAAACGCAAGCTGAACGTCAACCAATCACGAATGAGAAGCCCTTCATATGTTTTCACCTCTTCTTTCGTTGTAGATGCGCCATATTGCTACTGAAATATTAAATAAAATCATATTATTTAAAAATTACATAATACGAGAAATTATCTTTCATTGAACATGTCACGTCACATGAATATATTTCCTCTATATGGCATAAAATACATTTCGTTTAAAATTAAACATTATAGGCAGCAAACATGAAAGTCTTCATAACACCTAATTCGACAATTGCATTTCGAATCTCTCCGTAGCGTAATTGTCAAGAGACTGGTCATGATGTAGATGGGCCCTGGTTCGAGGCTCGGGTAATGTTACTTTTTTATCTGTTTAATAATTTATTTACATTATTTTAGATACGTTATTTTATTTTAACCCGAAGGGCTTTTACCTCACAAATAATATATTCGTAATTCGAACTAGTCCAGCTATTTAGTAGGGAAGACTGTTGTACCTTCAGCATAGTATAGCTTTGAACATTTTTTTTTTTAAATTTTTGCTGCTACCTAGAGGACTCAAACTGAAGTAGATTGTAGAGAAAGCCGCTCAGTAGCTCTGGTCGTAATTTCGGTTTGATTTATTGCAAAATGTGAGTTCTGTGAACAAAACAATTTTTTTAGTATCAGAAGTAAACATTTCGTTCATTGATACATGTTTTCTAACACAAAACCAAGGAATAAAATCTCAATCAGAGAAGCCTAGTCTGGTTTATGATGGGAAATATATTTTAAATATGATTGTCAGTTTTTACAGCTATATTCCCACCTATATTCCATGTGTCCCAAATTACAAAAGGGTATCTTCCAAGGTACATGAACCTGTTGTACCTTTGAACACATTACATATCCCTTCATTTTATTTTTTCCATTCTTAATAGATCTGTAAAACACGAAAATACATACAGGAAGTTGTAAAGGAAACTTCGATAATTATTTCAAACTTTTTTCATTTAAAAAATTTCATTTCTCAAAATTAAAAAAAAATGTGAAAAGTGTTTCAAGGTACAACAGTCTTACCTAGTATACGCTTTTATCATCATCATCATTATTATTATTATTATTATTATTATTATTATTATTATTATTATTATTATTGTCATTCTACATTATTCTATCGTAAAATATTTTTGTAATACCGGTAGGCCTATTTTATTTGTCTCAAAGTTACCATAAAATTCAATGTTTATCGTAATCAACTGACTGACTGACGTGTGCATTTCAGTACTCATTATGGCCGGCAGAGCGTGATAGTTGTCACGGACTTCGATCATAATACAAAGCCTCTGAACGTTCGGTAGAAATTCAACGTACAGATGAACGCAACTTAACGTAACGCAAACGAACGCCGATCGTAATCCCGGCCTTATGGCAAAGTGCATCAACATCGGTTAAAAACGCAGTAATCATAGATTACGAAACGACGGTTAAACAGTAACTGTGGTTAAAATGTAATTTCTGTGCACCATTCACAATCACCGATTACATAAACATGGCTAGCTGACACCTCATTTAACCAGAGTAAAGTCTATGATGGTACACTCTTTCTACAAAATGGCTAAAGGAAAGCATCCATACCGCTGCAAAGATAATAGTCAACGTCTAAAAACGACTGTGCTCACTCTGTTCTACATCAAAATGAACGTGTCCTACATTTTCGCGTTGCATTTGTTTGCCTTTCGGCACTGTTATATTTACGAGTTGCATTTCTTTGTTTTTCAGTGTTGTTAGGTTAAAATCGTATACAAAATGGAAAATTGGATGCAAAACCCAATGTGAGGTTGAAGTATTGATAGACTTACTTACTAGATGTAAATATATTATATAAAAAAGAAGTAATATCCATAAAGGAAAAGGATGCAGAAGGAATGTGTGTACGAACCAGGACTCCATTTACGCCAGGGAACTGTTCATTATCCTAAGATCCATCCATAATCTCTCGACATAGAGAAGGGGATATTCGAGTATTCCCTCTTAAAATACAGAAAATAATAGTTACATACAATCGTAACATAAGCAGCCGATCCACAGGAGAAATATGACTGTTCTTGTGTTATATCAAGTGATCCATTTGTAGATTTTGATAAACGAAATCCCTCCTGAAATTTTCTGTCGCCTAATTCCTCGTCAGAATTCTCTCTTTTCACTAAAGAAACTTCACGCTCACGCTCTATCCAAGTAATTCAAGTACTGTGTAATAATAATCGTCTTCGAAATAAACATCTGTGGCTCTGGCCGCCATTTTGCTTTACTTGGTCTACTAATCACTGGTTATCTCCTTTAACCGCTCGAATATGGCCGGTTAGAGATTACTGTGGTTAACCTCCTATTTAAGTCATAACCGAGGTCGATCCACTGTAAAAATGCTTAAACACGGGTTAGGTGACAATTTTAACCAGTGGTTACACTAACCGACGTTGATGCACGTGGGCATTAGCCTCCTTCCCTTGTGAGGCTACCCGGTTTTCTGGGGGTTGTAACAGAGGCATATGTTTATCATTCACCTCTTTCGAGCATCACAATGAAGAAAGAGAAACCTCTACTTCCTTGTATCCTGCAGGTATTCGTAGCGTATATTTTGACAGTCTTTACTTTCACACAATACTCTATCCACGCAGTTCTTTATATTCTTGTATTGCCGTTGGTGCGACAAAAATTTAAAACACATACAGCCTAGCCTGAAGTTACCACCTGCGAAAATAACAGCAATTCTCTTCTCTCAAAGAAGTGAAAAGAAAAGTTGTAATGAATACCATACGCAACAGGCGACATCCAGCTTAAGGGTCTCCGCCTCAGTACCGCCACCCTACTTGGAATTGTCTTTCTATAGAAACTGCCAACCGTTTCGAACCGTCTACAATTTCCCTGTTGTTAAATGGGCGTGGCTTCAGCTGACAGCTATTAACACATTCATTTAACGAGACGGGAGGGGTGTTTAAAGAGTTTCAAAACGTGATCTTGTCCAGTTCTATAGCATAAATCAGCCTTTAGCTATGCCTTGTTTTCTTTGAAAAGAAAACTTTCTTGAACGTAATTGAAGATAATAACAGAATATACATCTCGTGCTGTTTGTACTTTAGAGAATGCTTTTCTCTAGCACGAAAGTATGACGCTGTTTGCAATATGATTTCAATGACAATTGAGGCGTCTTTAAAAATAGTCATAATCCAAAATTGGATTTTTATAAAATAACAATCGTTCGACGGTTCTCTTTAGTATCTGCCTCCAAAATAACGTTCATAACTATAAAAGTTTAATTTAAAATATCAACAGAAAACAGTGGACAGTGTTTACTTTTCATTTATTTATCGGTAAGGCCTATTTAATAACGTTGCAATAACTACTGTGGGCAGCGACAGAAAGGAAAATTTGAACCCCGTGGACGAATGTTCCCCTGATGCTTTAAAGCAGAACGGGACAAGCAAAAAAGAAATATTAACTACTGGATTATATAGTGTCGATGGAATACTGGTGATATAAAGACGATATTTAGCGATGTGAGTCCCAGGATTCGCTATCACACTACCTGATATTCGCCTTAAAATTGGGGAAAACTTCGGAAAAAGTTCCAACAAGGTAATTAGCCCAAGAGGGAATCGAACCCATGCCAAAGCACATGAGTTACTCTGATAGCACAATATTTTCTTATCTTATTGGAAGAAATTATATATTTGGACAACAGTCAATTTTGAAAACACGTGTCAATTATTTTTCACCCGCTGGTAGCCCTACTATTGTTCTGCTATTTACTGTACATGATCAAGGTTAATATAACAAAATTACTCCCAAATATCTGCTGTGTTGTAATTTCTTTACAGATCGAAATAGCTTCAATGAAAAATTAATTAATTCAATTAAAATTTGTAGTGTTTAATTAACAAATACGTTAAAATCTTTCTTCATTTCTTTACCTTAGTTTAACCTCTCCCGTTTAGGTTCATTTATACGACCCACGTCACACGGGCCTTACAGGGCCGCGACCCGTCGGGAGAGGAATTAATCTATTGGACCACATATTTACTTTTTGACCACACAAGGACATGGAGGGCCTCCCCGGATGAGGGCTCAGCTCAATGCCAGGGCCACCTTCGATACAACACAAACATTTAAGACATTAGGTCTACACAACATTCACTCACACATATGAAAGGATTATGGGGAGGATCGCCGTCCATGGCCGAACTTTCAAGAGGTACTATCCCGGCACATTTGCCTGGAAGTAATTGAGGAAACCATGAAAAATCTTAGTTAGGATTGCCGGCCTCTGGGATCGAACCTCGGACCTCCCGAATGCAAGGCTAGCCCTCTACCACTCCGCTAGCCCGCTCGGTAGATAAGTTAAATAAATAATATACTGTAATTAAAACGTGAACTATATTCAGTTTATAAACTTCCTACAGTCACTTAGCATTGTATTAACTGTTTATACTTCCATATTTTTATTCCTCTCAAGAACACATTGAGCCACCTACTCACAGATGCCCCGCAATATTCCAAACAACGAAATAATGTACCGCGATGAAAGAAAGTTTGAGAACTACTGATCTAAAGACTTTATAAACGTCGCACAGAATCCTTTCCACAAAAGGGTACAGAACAGGGTTTAAACCACAGTCGCATTTGTCGCATTTAGCTAGTCGATTTCTAAAAATGCAGCAAACTTTCAATGTAAATGTGCAAAAATGCGACAACAACATTGGACTTCAGAAACAAAGATGGTAACGGAAAAAATGAAATCAGAGATGTGTATGAACTAATCAGTTCTGGAGAATCTGAATTTAAATGAAATGCTAATGGAATGGGCAACAGAAGTTCAGGAATGGATTTCAAAGAAGTTAAGTGAACATTTTTTTATTTTAGTAGGTTATATTACGACGCTGTATCAACATCTTAGGTTATTTAGCGTCTGAATGAGATGAAAGTGATAATGCCGGTGAAATGAGTCCAGGGTCCAGCACCGAAAGTTACCCAGCATTTGCTCATATTGGGTTGAGGGAAAACCCCGGAAAAAACCTCAACCAGGTAACATGCCCCGATCGGGAATCGAACCCCTTCCACCTGGTTTCGCGGCTAGACGCGCTGACCGTTACTCCACAGGTGTGGACTTACGTGAACAATTTCTTCTTATTGATTTAAATAATTCCATCGCATACTGTAAATTATGAGCCAGGAAGTAGTTGCATGAATATTGTAAAAACTGTAATTAGAAACCGTTTTTCAGTAAAACGATTTAGCACTCTACTAACAATAAATCTTGAAAGACCTACTCTTAAAGAATTTCAATGTTTAGAGTGTCTATAAAATAACGTATTTTAATGTGACGTAAATTCAGCAGTAATTGATTCTAAACATAAATAAGTCTAATGATTTACTTACATGAGTCTATCTAGTGCGTGATAAGATAGATTGAAAGTAATAAAACTCCAAGAAACAAATTACATAACTTTTTGTTTCTGCATACTTCATTACTATTATATTTGTGTAGAATTATTTATAATATTGCACAAGATTTTCGAAATTTGCACAAATATAATTTTTCGCTTGTGCATTTTTGCGACAATTATTTATTTTCTAGCTTAAACCCTGGTATGTCTGTCTGTCTGTCTGTCTGTCTGTCTGTCTGTCTGTCTGTCTGTCTGTCTGTCTGTCTGTCTGTCTGTCTGTCTGTCTGTCTATCTATCTATCTATCTATCTATCTATCTATCTATCTATCTATCTATCTATCTATCTATCTATCTATCTATCTATCTATCTATCTATCTATCTATCTATCTATCTATCTATCTATCTATCTATCTATCTATCTATCTATCTATCTATCTATCTATCTATCTATCTATCTATCTATCTATCTATCTATCTATCTATCTATTTCATCAATCTTTGTTCACATCATGGCGGATTAGATATATTCCAGTTCTTAGTCCGCCATCACTCTCAACACAAATATAACAAAAATTAATATACATATTGAACCTATAAGTATCCTCTGTTTACAATAATAATAATAATAATAATAATAATAATAATAATAATAATAATAATAATAATAATAGTAATAATAATAATAATAATAATAATAATAATAATCAACTAATAAGTATAGCTCTTGTATTTTCATTTTTTATGCTCAATCTCTTAAGAATTATTCTGTTAACTTCATTGACTACTCTTAGTAGTTTCTTATCGTGTGACTACTCAACATTTATAATTCCATCTCTGTTAGAGCTCTGACTTTTTCTTCCCATCTAATTTTAACTCCAAAAAGAAATTTTCCTAATTTATGCAGATTGCTGGCGCTTAACCCTGGTATAGAAAATATCATAACAGTCTACTGTAATTGTACCACCGTGAGCGATTTAAACATTGTAATAAAGAATTACAACACTCCGAATAAAAAAGTTCTATTTAGAGTGGCAGTGGCATTGATTTTGAGAAACTCTGCCTTACAGTAAAAACGTCCTCGCGACGGTCGTCTTATTTCGCATGGAATCGTGGCGACTCACATAAATATACACAAATAACGCATTTGGAAGCTCATGAGTACCTCTTCAACAGGGACCTCGTTAAAAATGCTACAAGATAGTTTGATGGAACCGCTTTCCACAGCCGTGTGACAAGACCAGACCACAATTACGTTCTAAATGGAGGCGACTTCAAATCAAACCGCTGAACACAAATCTTAGAAGCAAAAGCATTCTGTCTTTCTTTGAAACGGGCAGAAAGAAGCCGATCAGCTGAGGTGGGCGGCTAGGAAGACGAGGACGGAGGGGCGAAGGGGGGAGGCACGAAGGCGGAGAAAGAGACAAACGGCCGCGAGAGAAATTCCCTCGGGGGAAGACCTCGGGTCCACAGACTACAGACTCCCGGGTTCTTCGTTTCGCAATGCTCTTTCTACCGCAAAGACATGAATCTTGTGTCCGAGTATTTCTGTGGAAGAGGAATTTCAAACAGCATCCCCCTGAAAACTTAACTACGCCTTCCCGTTTCCAGCTCATTCATCACGCATAAAGAATTGCGCCTGCATTTCGCTCCGTTAATAACTTGAATTAACACAGGCATCGCTAATGTCACGCATCTTTCTTTCAGCTACGGCTGCCACGACACGCCGGTGTATAGCGTCCAGATTGCCAAAGTTCCGAAAAGGTGTCGTGTCGTTAACTCCAGACTTCTCTCAAAAATGTCCTCAAGTAGGCCTATATGTATATGCAGATGACTACGGCAACAATGGACTATAAAAAGTATTGGCATAATGCACCTTTATACTTATAATTTAGTATAATATTTCGTTCTCTGATCGTATCGGTTAAACCTCTTGAAATGTTTTTTCTCCTAAAATATTAAGTCTCTTGAAATGTGTTTCAATAATAATAATAATAATAATAATAATAATAATAATAATAATAATAATAATGTTTGGAAGTAAATCCCGAAAAGAATAAAGTATATGATTATGTCTCGTGACCAGAACATAGTACGAAATTGAAATATAAAAATAGGAAATGTATCCTCTGAAAAGGAGGAAAAATTCGAATACCTTGGAACAACAGTAACCAGAATGCTGCATTGGAGTTAAATCGCTCGCTTCAACTCGGTCGAGTGTCGCACCCTCGAATGAGATACGATCGGTCGTGATTCGCTCATAATAAATAGAAGCACAGTACAAGGTCATCTCACCGACATGTCTTATCTTGTATGGTAGGCGACAGATAAGATACACATATGTTTTGCTCACACGGTAAAAATAAGGCTTTATTTTCTGCGTTTATGACAAACGTTTAATGGAACAGTCAATGGAACGTACCAAAACTGGAACATGAAATTATAAATAAAATAGTATGAAAAACTTCGATATACTGTTATTATTGCTAATTAATAATTATTCAATATTTGATTTAAAAATATGTAATATGATAGGTCCATACATAGTGTTCCGCCTATATACTGCGACAATGTAGAAACGTTTTACAAAATAATATTGATATAGCAGTAGATTAATAACAATATTAGTACAGAGATAACGTAATAGAAAATATAATAAAACGAATAATCATGCTGCACAACTGTTACAGACGCAAAGATTGATACACTAAATATTAGAGATTATTATTATTATTATTATTATTATTACTATTATTATTATTATTATTACTACTATTATTATTATTATTATTATTATTATTATTACTAGAAAACTTGATACAGTTCTTGCATTATCGTGATTGTGTTCTCCGTTTATAATAATTACATTTACATCCAATAACATCTATCAGATGTGGCAAAAATAAAAAAAATAAAATTACTCCTGTGTGGGGGAAAAAAAAATTTACCTACAACATTTATATTACATTTTAAAACAAGTTTTGTAGTATGGAGAAGTTAGTTAAACACTGCAAAGTTTTGAAATGATAAACATCTATGATGTTACTACACACTTCATCACTGTAACAAGAACGAATGTCTAACGCTCGGCTTATACCGTTCGAGGATTTACCGCTCGTGACAATTTTACCCATCCTGCATGTGCGCTACCTATCGGATCATGCTATGAACTACTTGGCGCTCGAGCGAAAACGTCCGATGCAGACCTCTGATATGCAGATGACTACGGCAACAATGGACTATAAAAAGTTATTGGCATAATGCATCTACATTACATTTAATGTTGAAATAGATTTCAGAGTGTTTACAATTGAGGCAGGCTCCGCAAAGTAACATAAAAAAAATTCCTGTGATAATCTTATGGCAAATAAAAAAACTTTTTTTTTTAATGTTTCACAACAGACATGATGTAACCTCAAATAACTTTGATTATATGTACTTACACATTATATTCAAAAGCTAAAATTGAAATTTAATATCACTGTTAATTTAATAAGAATGTTTACTTTGCTATTTTATTCAAATATTTAATGAGTGACCATGATTACCAGCCTAAATTAAAATATTTCGTGGGTCCGCCAAAATTAAACAGACCTATAAACTTCGTGGGGTCCGTGACACTCAGAAGCAGATAAAATAATTCGGCTGAAGATATCACGTAATTGTTCCTATATAGAAGCGTTATGAACAGGCTTCGAGACTTTGGACCCGATACAATAAGTTTACTGTGCTTGTACTATAGGTTGTTGACTCGCTGCAGGTAGTGAAAGGTAGAGATGTGTTGAGGTAACAACGTTGCTATTTAGAGTAGAGTACGGTAGTATGGGGAAACGCACACATATGGACGTTCTGAAAGTAAATATACATTACACTATGGCAATGTCAAAATAATGTGAAAAGGATTTATTCTCCTGTCTTTTACAAGCATTTGTGTTTAATTATACACAGTGTTAATGGTGAAAATAAACACGTAGCAATTTTAATTGCTTCATTTATCCTATTGGTCGTCTTTAGGAAGTGCAGTTACAGTACAGAATTGCAATGTATTACAAAATACATTTTCAGTGTCTCAAACGTCAATCTTTTTCAGTTGTCTACCAAACACAGTTTGTACTGTGAAAACTTGCGCTCTACGTCGCATGACTTTATAGGAGCAAAACGAAAAAGCCTAACACAATTGCAATCTCTAAGAGACAGTCCTTTATTCTCGGGTGACTCTATGTCCACTAATTTGCTGTTTATATTACACAATGTTCCATATTCGTTATTTTTACATAAAACTGATTTACACTTCAGTTTTACACGTTCAGTAACCGGTGTACTTGGTGTCTCATTAATTCTCTGTGTCATTTCCTCAACTAATTTGAGGGCTCCCGGCATCTCTTGCTCTGACTTTTCTAACCGTGTAATAGTTTCAGACACAATTTGAAAATAGCTTTGTATGGAAACCAAATTATTCATCAGAACCTTCAAATCCAGAGCGACTTCCTTTGCGTATTTGTTGGCATTCATTCTACAGTACCCCAACCCACTGTACGCTTTACCACTATACTCAGTACGCCGTTACGCGGATTTCCCACTGAACTGCTCTATCGGGTTCGAAGTCTCGAAGCCTGGTTATGAAGCAGCCGCCGAAGTAAATGACGGACACTGACCCGTGTTGTCCTGTATCTGTGTTCATCAGTACTTTCATCTGTTTGGGACATTTTGAGTGACCATAGAAACTTTTATTAAAACTGTTGCCGTGTCCTACCTGGAAAAAGACCTGGTTATCTTGAATCCATCCGGTGACGATGTCAGCTCCAGGCATCTGTCCATCCGCGGAGAATCCGAAGCCGATGTATCCCAGAGTCCGCACTTGCACTTCGAACGTGATGTCTTCCTCGCCGGGAGTCCAGAACACAGAGTAATTGGGGTCCAGGTCTGTAGAATGGGTCCAGTGGGCCCCGGTCACGCGGCCCAGCCCCGCGGCCAGCAGGGCGAGCAGCACGGCCCCGTACCGCGCCATGGCGCCCTCAGCCCACGATCCCCGGCCGCATCCTATGCTAGGCCACAACACAGCCTGCGAAAAAGAGAGAAATTACCTCATTATTACACATGTTGGCTCATTTTCATACTTAATTTAAATGTATACATGTTGGAAATATAAGTTTTCATATATTCCCTTTTATACTATCCTTCCACAAACAGCCGCTTTGTAGCGCTTCCGTGTGACACTGCTATGCAGCTAAAACGCATCACTCATTAGCATGGCTACTCCGTCTCGTAGACTGCTGATTGAATGTTGCTATATAAAGTAGATTGTAGATTTAATATTTCTTTCAGTTTTTCCTTCATAGTGTGACGTACACAGATAAAACTAACAACCACACCACCAACTAATGTAATAGAAATTAAAACATAATTAAGTGTAGAAAAATTAATTAAAATTATAAATACACGTAATAAACCATAGCCCCTAATTTCAACAATACACTATTTTATTCCCTTTTACAGCTTGTAGATAATTATTAATTATAGTTATTACTTATTAGCGTAATATTTATTGAACTTATTGGCCATTTCACTTCGTTTGAAAGTTGTTATTGTGTACAAAAAGCATTTTTGGATGATCGTTTCATGCTGTATGTTGTGTATAAATGTATGATTTCTGGCCATCTGTTCTGTGTAATCCATCTTTTGCATAGAATTAATAAAATACTCTTTTAGTAGTAATTATTTTATTAATTGAGTACCTAATTTTCACCAGCTCACATTTCTTGAATCATTTGTTTTTTTCTTATTTAAATGTAGGACACAAGAGCCAAAAAGAGACTTCACAGTTATGTATCATACATTTTTTCAATGACAAACGTGGAGTTGCAGAAATAATACAAATGGGTTTTATTATCATAATCCCCTGTGTAAGTGTACCATTACTAAGCAATTTAGAAACAAATGAAATCTTTAAAAAGTTGTCTAGAAGTGAACTTACTTATGGCTTTTAAGGAGCAAAATTATTTTTGTAAGTTGATTTATTATTATTTCAGTTTTAGCCTATTTGTGTTATTTATTTCCTTACTAATTTGAAAAGATAATCAGAGGTTCATTCGAATTCCTACCAAAAGTCAATTTGTTATTAATTTATCTACCTTTAGGAAGTATATGTACGCTGGAATCTTTGAAGTGCAGTGACAATAATTTACTTGGTCTTGGAACAGATTTGATTCTTGAATATTATATGTACTATACTTTGTTGTATATTTACATCTAGTAACCTATTAATGCTAATAATGTAAAGGAATAAAAGAATAGAACATAGTAATACACATTTCATGTGATTCATTTCCTCCATTTCTCATATAGTTCGCCTACGGAAATATATTACAAATTATTATTGAAACTATTTAGAATAACCTTCCAACATAAAGGTAAAGTACGGTGAGTAAAGAAGTCTTTCAGTACAAAGGATCGTGATTTTACTACATGTGGTGATATCTGGTAACAGTTGGCAACACTGACAAAACGGAAATACTTGCTGTTTGGGAACTGAACTTACGTGATCCTCACTAACTGCTCCAGTGCATTGTTAGCTAAGTACACTGTTCCGTTGGACAATCGACAAATATAATAGTAACTACGTTTAACGTGTAGGCCTAATACCTTCATTTAAGTCGTATCATACTACGATGAAAGAGTAATGGAACGGAGAAAAATTCTCTCCGGTGCCGGGATTTGAACCCGGGTTTTCAGCTCTACGTGCCGATGCTTTATCCACTAATCCACACCGGATACAAACCCGACGTCGGACAGAATTGTCTCTGATTGAGTTCCAACTCTTGGGTTCCCTCTAGTGGCCGCCCTCTGCACTACGTCATAGATGTCTATGAACATAGGACCGAAGTCCACACATGTGCTGAGGTGCACTCGTTAAGAGTGACTAGGTGGACTTCGGTCCTATGTTCATAGACATCTATGACGTAGTGCAGAGGGCGGCCACTAGAGGGAACCCAAGAGTTGGAACTCAATCAGAGACAATTCTGTCCGACGTCGGGTTTGTATCCGGTGTGGATTAGTGGATAAAGCATCAGCATGTAGAGCTGAAAACCCGGGTTCAAATCCCGGCGCCGGAGAGAATTTTCTCCGTTCCATTACTCTTTCATCGTATGATGACGCAGAATATCTGCATGGAAATATCATATGTACTTCGGTACATTGAAATAATATATGACATGCGTAAATCACGAAGTGATTTAAGACGGCGTTTATTCCGTCGGATCCCGGCCAACTAGTCACTCTTAACGAGTGCACCTCAGCACATGTGTGGACTTCGGTCCTATGTTCATAGACATCTATGACGTAGTGCAGAGGGCGGCCACTAGAGGGAACCCAAGAGTTGGAACTCAATCAGAGACAATTCTGTCCGACGTCGGGTTTGTATCCGGTGTGGATTAGTAGATAAAGCATCAGCACGTAGAGCTGAAAACCCGGGTTCAAATCCCGGCGCCGGAGAGAATTTTCTCCGTTCCATTACTCTTTCATCGTATGATGACGCAGAATATCTGCATGGAAATATCATATGTACTTCGGTACATTGAAATAATATATGATATGCGTAAATCACGAAGTGATTTAAGACGGCGCTTATTCCGTCGGATCCCGGCCAACTAGTCACTCTTAACGAGTGCACCTCAGCACATGTGTGGACTTCGGTCCTATGTTCATAGACATCTATGACGTAGTGCAGAGGGCGGCCACTAGAGGGAACCCAAGAGTTAGAACTCAATCAGAGACAATTCTGTCCGACGTCGGGTTTGTATCCGGTGTGGCTTAGTGGATAAAGCATCAGCACGTAGAGCTGAAAACCCGGGTTCAAATCCCGGCGCCGGAGAGAATTTTTCTCCGTTCCATTACTCTTTCATCGTATGATGACGCAGAATATCTGCATGGAAATATCATATGTACTTCGGTACATTGAAATAATATACGTATCATACTAGTTTTAATGAACTTTCAATTATCCCTACTTCCTAAGGCGTCAGTTTTTGGCTCACATCTGGGATTAAATTCTGAAATTCGGAAAAATATTTACAGATTTACGTCGTTTCTCAACTATCTGTCGCAAAACCGAGAAGTGACAAACACTTCGAGGTCGTGGTTGTGAACCAGTTTCCTGCCCCGTGGCAGGAGTTGTGGATCAGGTCAGTCGGAGTTTCTACTGCGACTCTATTGAACTTGCCTTGCGATGTAGGTGAAAGGTTGAGCCCCACAGAGGAGACGGGGCTTTAGTGCTCAATGGTGGGAACTTGCCACACACAAACACCTGGATCTGCCTGTGTAAGAGTAGAACTTCCTTCCCGAGGATTAAGGTCAACCCCGGAGTGTAATTACTTGAATGTAAATAGTATATAGACCTCAAATTTGTGGACACACAACAGTCGCTCAGATAGGGGACATGTTCACATGACAAGATGATTCTGTGAAATTTGTGATGAGGTAAATATTTGATAACGATCTTTTTAACTACAAAAGCTAAACAGAAATTAAGGGTAAATAGTTTAATGAGAATTTAAGTCTGGCCAGTTCTTATGAACACTAAAATCTAAAGGGACTTATCAACACTCGTAATAAATATGAAATGTGTTTAAAACGATGAAAACCATCGACTATGATTCCGCTCTACCTTCGTCTCAACGATATCTGCGGCATGCGCTTTTAAGCCTATGGCGTAGGAGGAGGACTGAATTGGTAATAAGTGCTTTATGCCAGTAAAACTATGGAGAACAATATTTTTAGCCCTAGTTCAGTGTATAATACAGTATGGAATTATAGGATAGGGTGTATTATCACAGAGTACCATTCGCCGATTAATATTACTATATAAAAATTATTAAAATATGTTTAAGAAGAAAACTTCATCATCCAACTCATCTCATATATAAAGATTGTAAATTTAAATTTATATATTCTAATTGCATAGTAGACATAAGACAAATTGCATAATTATTAATTTCAATTCAAGAATCCGCCCCTGAGCACAAGTTCTACTCTTTCAGGGGCGAGCTAAAGTTTTTCTGTATATATTATATTTTATTCAGCCTTCTATAAAATTGAGTACCGGTTCTTTCCCGGGGGTAAAAGGCGGTCAGAGCGTGGTGCCGACCACACCACCTCATTCTAGTGCCGAGGTCATGGAAAGCATGGGGCTCTACCTCCATGCCCCCCAAGTGCCTTCATGGCATGTTACGGGGATACCTTTACCTGTACCTTTTACAATTATTAGCAAAATAAAAAAATAAATAAAAAATAAATAAAAAATAAAAAAAATAAATAAAAAGAAATTAATGTTTTAAATTTTAAGCAAATTTATATGTATACTATTTTGAATCACTACCATAAATATCAAGCTAAATTCATACCATCCGATCATGACCACAACACAAGAAGATACAATATTTCACTCCCCCTCATTGAAACAAAATGTAAGACTGAAACAGATCTAAGGCACAGTTCTAATTGCGGTCCAAGATTATATAATGATTTTATAAAGAGCAATTCTAAATTAAAATTATTAAACAATAAATTATTAAAAAAACAAGTGCTTGAACTGTTTTTAAAATTATAATCATGTAAATTCTTATTCTTCATTTATTTTTTTCTGTCACTTTAACATTGTTGTGTTCTTAACTTAGTATGTTTATGTACACTGTAGGCTATGGTTCTATTTGTTTGTTTTTGTTTTTATTCTTATTCTTTTTAAACTTTATGCGTAATTGCATTTAACAGTTTAATCAGAATTGTGATTATTCATTATTATTATCATTATTATTATTATTATTATTATTATTATTATTATTATTATTATTATTGTCAATTGCATATCTTTACAATATTACTCATATTATTCCAGGCTTCATTTTTTAATTAACTCACTGATCTAATTTTAATAATTATTTGTCCATTTATTTGTTGCATTTGGTCAATTGATTAATGTAGACTATTCCATTAATTCAATTATCTCATTGTACTAATTTTATAATTATTTATGCTATTTTACTCTATTGCATTTGATCAATGATTGATGTAGACTATTATATTGTTTGTATTTCATCTCATTGCCATTTTCTATCATTCATTCTCATCATTTGTTGTTTTGTTCTGTTTTGTATCGTGCTAAACTGTAATTGGCCTTGTGCTGTTGTTTTGCACGTTAATATTCTAAATAAAAAATAGTATTATTATTATTTTTCTTCTGTCCAGTTTCCATTCTTGGTCACACCCGACCTCAAGCATCTTGTTTTTTCGGGTGTGACCCAGTTGCATTGTATTTATACAATAAATTGTAATATGTAGGCTATTTTACTATGAAATTGGTAATTAATTTCGAATTTTGAAGAATATTCATATACGAGTATTACAATAGTATTGTAAAATATTTGTTATTTTATGTACCGTAATTCTTGCTTGCAATAAAATCTTTCTAATCTTAAAAAAGGCTAAATAAATAAATACTAAAAAAATACTTATAATAATTACTTTCTTTTGGTAAATTTTTACCACAGATACTGAATAAACCGACACTTGTCACTTTATTATCCGTAATACAAAAAATCGGTGTGTGACTGTGTGACTTTGTTTTAGGAATGTACGCATTAGGGGGGAGAAACATTTTTTACATACAAATCCGGGCCCTAGTTATTAGTCACATAGTTATAGTGTCGGAATGGATCACCCGGCAAACGCTACATAGCCGGTTGCTGTTTCTATCCTGGTACTCCATGTGTCGGTCTGATTTTAAAAACGCATTCACGTCAAAAATTAAAAATAAAATTACTTGTTTCATGAAGTTATGAGCTACTGTTTGTGTTTTTACTTCAAGTAAGACCTACTAGTCCAAAGCGTTCGCCACGAAGCAGGTTTCGCTCACGAGAATGCCGTCAGCCTTTTAATCTTAGGCCTATAATTCGAACGCGATTTCCGAGGAAATAGTGTGTACATTTCTCCTGGATAGACCATGGAAAGGTTTGTGTTACGTACTAACAACAGAGAACACAGGCTGAAGGAACGAAAACTTGGAACATTAGTATACAGCTGATTTCCACTGACAGTTTAGTTCATGGCTAAATACTCTTATACTACGAGGATATCATACAAAAAGAGACGTGATAGATCTATACAGATATAGTTCAATAAATATCGGATTCAGTAATCCAGATTTTTGTGGAAAAGAATTAGAGGAATAGTCTCATTTTTAAAAACGCTACAACAGTCTTTCACAAAATCAAGAATGTTAGTTAAACACGTTAATGTATCCAATATATCAGCTTAAAAACTAAGAAATTGTGACAACAAAAGCATTATCAGACAGTTTTCATAAATCATATGAAACAAGTAATGTGTCTAATTTCCAATTCTATGGAGATAGAAGAAATAATTTCAAAATATGAGAAACGTGCATTAGAAAGTATTGTCGATAGTTCCAAGAATTTTTATAAGGTAAGCCAGTAAAATAAATCTGCATTGAAATGTGAAAATCGCGAGATTTCATTTCCTAAAAATGACGCCCTGAATCACTGCAAAGCAGACTGCTACTTGCCCAGGTCACTTTTCTAAAGTGGCGTATCCACGAAGTGAGGCTGCCTCATGATGCTTTCTTTGCTTACTGGATACCTTACCTCGGCCGCCTCACCAGTGAGCCAATTCCAGTTGGTTTTTGGATGTGATCACATGTACCTCGCAGTGATTAACGCGCTCCGTGAGGACTGTTGGTTAAGATGCCATCACACAACCCGATGTTATCGCCTCAATTGCCGCGCACTGACTGGTGGCTCACGCTGCTTTGCGTCCTTGCCTCGCTACAAGAAGAACAAATCCGCGAGGCAAACAGCAAGCGAGGCTGCAGCGAGAGGCGGCCGCACGTGGCAATCTCGCTTCGTAAATGCAAGGCTAAACGCGCCAAACCAGTTTTAAGGAGTACATTCCCTATTCCAGCAAACATTATTGGTAAGGACAGTGCCTTAAATCACTTTTTTTCATTATCAATGACGCCCAAAACGTGTATTGTCGCAAAAAGTAACGAAATGCAGTAAATCTTTTCAGAATAAAAAGACTTTCTCTGATGAGAAAATAAAATAGGAAAATGTTCGTATCTGTGGTCATAAATAAGACCAGGCGCTCAATTTACTGGACACAGAGACAGTTTACTAAGTATTCTATTATTTAATCATTTATTTTGCCCTTGAATTATACTGTGTTTATTTCCATATTGATGTGAATTTATGTGGCTTTATTATTATGAGCCTACAGGTTTAAATGACTAAAGGATAATTGCACAAGCCACATAAAAACTATTTCCACCATTTTACAGGAAAAAGAAGCGATAAAAACGTATCAACCTCTGTATTTGATTGCTAATAACGATAATTTTCCAATTTAGTAGGTGATATTGATTACGAGGGACTACGACGAAGTGTTCAGTTCGGTCTCTAGTGAGAAACGCTTTGGGACTGACGCCAAATGTGTGGGTTTTAAATACAGAAGTGTGGGATCAGTATTACAATGGATTTTATTAATATGCACTTCACAAATCAAATAATTTACCTCAATGGTATACGCGTCTAATATATATATATTTTTTTAATTTGGGCAATATTTCCATCGCAATTTTATTAGCCACATTCTTTAGTACGAACTTTTAAACATTACAGGAATATCTCAAAACTAAATTTAATTAATTTTCATGTAATTAATTTTATTTTTAACTAAGCCTGTTGTAATTCTGTATTATTTAAAGGCTTCTTAAATAAACAATAAGCGTACAGGACTCATATTGCCAGAAAACACTAAAAAATATTGTAATTTTTTTTATCAAATATTACGGTTTAAAATTGATTCTATCCTACGGGTCTTTAGAAAATGTGTACAACAAATTTACTAATACAATTCTTTTTTCAGTTTTCTATTAATATAATACGGTATTCATGAATTTCTTCATTATTCCTGTAATACCATTGCTGTCATTGTTTTCTGCCATCATGTTCTGATATACAGCACACGATCATAATTAAATTGTTAAATGCCAGGCAAGAAATATGCTTTTGCTGACAACATAAAAGGCTCTTTTCTGAAAAAGCTGTATGAATACACAGTAAAGATCAAATGCGAAATATAGAGCGCAATTGTAGCCTATATTAAAATATGTTTTATTGCAGTAAACAGTGAGTAATAATGTGTTTATTATTGTTATTCAAACTTCAATTAAAATTAAATTATTTTGCATTCATTACAAATATGTATACCCATACACATTTACATATAGCATTATAGAATAACAGTAGATGTAACAAAATACCAGATCCAGATAATTTAGTGGATGTTAAAACAAATTTAAAATAAAACTTATACGAACTGTGTAAATAGCTCGAAATGGAATTGTTCCTGAAATGCTTTGTTCACATTTCGGTAATAATGAATATGACTTAATAATGTTGTTTTATGATCCATATTTTATTGACATGAATTGAGGTCAAATTATACAGGGTGAATCATAAGTGTAAATACTCGAAATGTATAATGTAGATATAGAAATAAAACCAGAGATCAAAACCGCCTTGTAATACTTTTCCTGAAAGTAATTTACTTCAGCGTTATGCCACGAAATATTAGTAACAAACTAACAGAAACTAAAGTCAATTCTCAAAGAGAGTTTAAAATTATTGCAATATTTGTGATATATACAAAGCGATTTCCTTGAACTCGTAAATAGACATGCTCGTCGCCTAAGTGATCTTGGAACGCCACTGGTTCCGTTTAATTCTTTCCAAACAGCTTCATAGTCACACTCAATTCGTCCCCACAGCTGTGTTCGGTAGAAGTTTAGCGGGTTTATGTCCGGTGAGATAGCTGGCCAAACAACTGGTCCTTCACAACCTATCCATTCCACTGTGGCGTAAATGAACAGGTTCTGTAACCATTATTCAGTATATTTAATAGAAAATTATTATCATAATATTACACAAATATGTGTATGACTGCTTTGGCATATCACGGCAAGAGTTCGTATCCCGATAATCTGTACCGATGTCGAGAAGATCTCGTCTGCGACTTATTTCAAACTCGTTTCTTGTTATCTTCCTTAAATTTTCTTCTCATTCAAAGACGAAATTTGAAATCTATCTTCAAGTCGTATCTAATTGTCCTGACAATGAAACCTGAATGTAGTTTCAGAACTCGATGGAATACCCAAAAGTTTACTTCTGCACACGATCACTGTTTAATATTAAAAATCCACACAAAACTGCGACATAATTTTCTCGTCAATTTCTGGTGTTGGACAATATCGTACAATGAAGCCTGGATATTACGTGGAAAGTGTAAATTTTTACATTGCAGTTCATCGCATGTTGACAATGTTACGGGTAAAGCAAGGAGGGCACTTCACTTTATTATGAGAATCTTGAGAAAGGCTAGCCCGAAATCGAGGGAAATAGCATATCTAACGTTAGTGCGACCGTTAATGGAATACGGAACTACATGTTGGGATCCCTATAGAATATATCAGGTAAATTCGTTAGAAAGAATCCAGTAAAGGGCAGCGAAATTTGTTAAAGATAAAAGAGAAGGTGGAAACGATACGATAAAAGAACTTAAATGGGATACTTTGGAAAACAGACGTAGGAAAACTAGAATAACATCATTGTATAAAGCACATTTAGGTCAGAAAGCATGGGTAGACATAACGGCTCGATTAGAAAAGCCAACGTACTATGGTAGGAATGATCATGATTTTAAAATCAAATGTAGGAAACAGAAAACGGATGTAGGTAAATTCTCATTTTTAAATAGAACTATAAATGATTGCAATGACTTACCTGCAGCGGTCTTTGAGGGCTGTCCTTCCTTAAGGATATTCAAGAATAATTTAAAAAGTTGTGTATAAAGTCCAAATTAAAATTAAGGTGACATTTAACATTTAATTTCTTTAAGGTGACATGTATTTATTTAGCCTGACGAGTTACTCCCTTGGTTTGAACTGTAAATTATTTAAAAATAGCGTGTAAGAGGGCCTTAGACTAGAAATGTTTGGCTTAAATGTAGTTCTGTTTATAAGTATGCATAAGGGTGTAATTAACTGTCTTATTTGAACTGTTGTATCAGTGAAGCAAGGCGAGTCAGTGAAGTTATGGTTTTACAGTGCAGTGAATAGTTCCGATCAGTGATAATTTATAGCGTCAATGAAATGTGTTCTATAGTGTCAGTGAAATGTGTCCTAAAGTGTCACTGAAATGCGTCATAGTGCCACTACAGTGAGTGAGATGAGAGTAAAGTGAAATACTATTGAAACTTATGTAGGGCCTATACATATGTAATTATTGTGTTAAATTGTATTGTGTATTCTTACGGTCTTACTAATAAAAACTCTATATACAGACGTTTAACTGTCTTATACTTATACAATGAGTAGCTCGTTTATAAGTCGTGTGTAAATTCCTTACTAATAATCACTACATACGTCGTGTATAACAGTACAACTGTTACACAGCTACGTCATAGTTTCGTCATTACTTCGTTACGAAAGGTAATAGAATATCTGAGGTTCTCTATTGCATCCGGTAGAGCCCTCTAGTGTTGCGTGTTAAATATCGATAGTACAACTGGCACTAATCGATTACCACACTACATTTTGGTCAAAGAGTACAAGCTATAGCAATATTATTCTAATAAACCTATGATCTTTGGTTTGTTCTTCTGTGGTTACAAGGTAGGCATCATCATAAAATGACAGTCGATGCGAACAGCTGTTAAAGGGGCGGCCATTTTTTCCCTATATACAACGCTTAAACAAGGGGTTTCGTGTACATAACTACTGCAAAGCAATTCCCATTGTATAGTTACAGCCTGTTTATACGTCCATAGCTTATTCACGGTTTATTAGTAGTTTTCTGTCTCAACTCTGCATAAGTCTCGTATAAAAATTATACACGGTTTATTAGTAAGACTGTTATTGTATTATGTATATAATTGTATTGTGTATTGTATAATTTTATTGTGTATTGTTTATATTGTGTAACTTATACCATTGCCACCGGGTGCTTGCCCACTTGCAGTGTAAATAAATACATACATCACTTCTTAATATTTTAATACAATTTTCTAATCAGTATTAAAAAGTCTCTTCTCGCAATTATAATTCTGTTTACACATTTCTCCACAAATTTTACTTCAAATTAATCAGAGTCGTCAAGAGGTTTAGAAAGTATTGAAAGTTCCACCAATTTCAATCAACCGTATTATACACGGACGTAAAGTCTAATAAAATTCTTTCCATTGTTTTTTTGTAGATTAGCTCCACATTTTTCTGTGTTCCTTCCCTCTTCCCGCGGCGACTGAGCTCTTTGCTGAATATAAAAATGCATGAAGTGCTCCCAAGAACAATCTGTTCCGTCCAATGCGTTGAAAATAGACGTAGAAAAAAATTAATCCCAAGAGGCAGTTTGAAAAGACCTAACTGCACGCAAATGTAATATGTTCCGCCTCAAGATGAGGATTTAGTAGCTTTAATTACTTGCAATGTGGACTTTGTAATTCTTCACTTGTAGGACATTTATCTTTTACTCAGATTATACTCTTGCCTGAAGCAATTCAGTAGCCCATTTCTCTACTTCCAGGGTTGTAATTTGTGTTAGGTCAACATTACTCGTTATTCGCGTAAATTCTCGAGTCTGAAAGTTTTCTTTTACCAACAGCGTTCATGGACTGACTTCAATAGCAGTAAAACTACAGAGATTTTATTGGGAGAAAACACACAGAAGATGAACTTTCGAACTACTTTCACAAACTCTCGGACAAACAAGGAATTTTCTAAAATGGATCAGTGAAAGCTGTAAATATAAAGGAATTATTCATATAACTATATTTAAAAAATTAAGATTTTGTACCTAGTTACGAATTTAATATGGCAACGGACGTGGCAAAATTTTCCTTACGGACGTGGAAAAATTTTCCTTTGTTAACCGCACAATAGTAGACTGGAACAGCTTACCTGCGGCAATCTTTCAGAGTGGTCCTCTCAAAATCAATACATTTAAGGAAAGGTTGAGAAGATTAGACTGAAAATGTAATTGTAGGTGCTGTGTAATTATCTAACTTGTGTCATGTAATTAATTAAGTTGATATGCAATTAATTAAGATGATATGTAATTTAGTTGAAACGTAAATAAATTAAGGTGATATGTAATTAATTAAGATGATACGTAATTAAGTTGATTTGTAATTAATTAAGGTGATATGTAATTACTTAAATTGGTAGGCGTTATTATAGAATAGCTTTCATTTATATATAGTTAGAAATAAATTTAGGTTTATTTTATTTTATTTTATATTTTTTTATTTTTGTTTTGTTGCTGTAATTATTGTATAATTGTAATGGTATTATTGTATATTATATATCATTGCCACTGGGTGTATGCCCAATTGTAATGTTAATAAATACATACATACATACATACATACATACATACATACATACATACATACATACACACATACATACATACAATAAGAGGTAGAAGTGAGAAAGCTATACAAAAATAAAACTACATCGCAACAAATCCTTTGGTACGTAAAATTATCACTGATTTAAGTAAATATTCATTCAAGGATGACTATAAAGGAAAATAAGTGACTTCAGAAGAACCCATGAAAGACAATAAACCTGTATTATGATTTCAAAATTTTACGAAGGTTGATCATTAAGTACAAATTGTGTTTTTATAAACTGCAAATTCATTATTGCATTTCTATATCGTCTGCTACACGGATTATATATACAGTGTGACGACCACCCAAAATAACTTTCTACGCAAGCACCAAATGAAAAATAGTTTCAAACAAGAGTTGTACAACTGAAAGTTTGAAATAATACTGGCGGGGAGACAATCTTTTAGATTTATTTATTAGTGAGATACGAGTACTGACATGGTTTTTTATTGGTACTATTTATTATTCAATATTTCAATTAAGCTCGTCGAGACCTGTTGAAAAATGTATCAGAGTGGGTCATTTTGTTAGAGAGAACGTTAATAAACAAAACGTTATTTGATGTCTTGACGGCATGGGGTCTGTGCATTGTAGCCTACGTACAGAGCAAGTGGTTTGACTATAACGCCTGTAACACATTCGCAGAGTTTTCGCCAGCGAGAAATGTGTTGTGAGAAAATGAAAATATTGATAACATAGATTCAAATGGACGTCCACACACTGGAAGAGATTCTCGCTCGAGGCAAAAACCTCGCGCGAGTTTCTCGCTGGAATCGGTAGCTCAGCGAATTTTCTTGACACATTTATCAAAGATGTTTGACATTTATACTCTTTATGACGACTGAATGTAGAAAAACATATCACAGGTGGCGATGAATTGTATTGTTGTTATTTGAAAATGAGGAAAGATGGCTGATAATTGCAGTCAGAAACTTATCGAACTTTTACGATGTCACCCGTAGGCCTATTTATATGATACACGGGATGGAAACTATAAAAACACGAAACTTAAAGAAGAAATCTGGAGATAAATATCAGATTATCTGAAAATAAATAGGGCTATTTTTATTTTGATGAGATCTAATAGTATTAATTAAACATTTGAAATAATGTATCTATGTCTTAACAGTTTACATAATTTTAATCAGAACATAGCAAAGAATCCTCTATCATATCATGAATAGCAAAAAACTGAGGTCCATTCAACCTGAAATAACGCCTAAACGTATCATCATTCAAATCGGAACCAGTGTCCAAAACTCGCCCTTATTTTCGTAAGACACAATGTGATTTTCAGATATTTCTGGCTTTAATTTTAAGCCTACTTTTTTTTTCATGAACAAAATATGTTCATGTAACTCCATTTCCTCATCATCTGAATACTCAGATTCAACGTAGGGTTCGTACGTAATTTGTAAAGTACGACAATATACTTACAGGTTATATATTTAAGTTCGACAATATATGTAAATACATAACCTATAATATTTCCCCCAACGAGTGATTGCTATAATTAGAAAAATGCTTTCAGCATGAAGGCAGTGCATAGATGATCATAGCGAGGTGTGATCTGTGATAGCGAGAACTCGCCAAGTGTGTGCAGGAAGGCTCTTCGCCTCTTTCTCGCAACACATTTCTCGTTAGCGAAAACTCTGCAAGTGTGTTACGGGCCTAAGTTGGTGTAAAAAATATGTAGTAGGCCTACATTGCAGATACCCAGGGTAACCCATTCTACGTAGCTTTGGTTTACAGTAAGCACATCAAACCAAATGTAGCACAGACCACTCAGTCATCAGTGTTCAGCGGAATAGAACCAAATTAGGCCTATATGTTATATTGTGTATTAGCTGTTTATTGTGTATTAATTATTTTTATGTGTATTAATTTGTAATTATTGTTTGTAATTAAGTTACCACTGTTACCGGGTGTTTGCCAACTTGCAGTGTAGCAACAAGACGAGTAGATATTTTAGCGTACAATGCTGACACTAAACAGGACATCATTGTGGACCCCACGATACGTTTTGAAGTAGAATGCCATCAGTCAGCCGAGGTCCACCTTGAGAAGAAGTCGATCTATGAGCCTACAGTCAACTATTTCAAGCTGAAATATGCCTTAATTCACGTTGAGGTATTCGGCTTGCTCATAGGTGCTCGAGGGACTATACCAGCTTTTCTCGAAGAATTTCGACGGCAGTTTGCTCTGCCAACATCTCTGAGGGATGACATTGTGATAATTGTGTTTAAAAAATTCTGTTAGAAATTTAATTTTTCAGTCGTTGACTTTACTACATTATAATGTAGTAAAGTCAACGACTGAAAAATTAAATTTCTAACATATTCACAGACTTTTCTGAAAATTACGCAAAATGAATTGCAAAATAAAAAAAATTCTGCCAAATCCTAATTAATCACATGGTGCCACATTAACAACATTAATTTTTCACGCCCTTTTCTTTGTTTCCCTTCTTTAAAATTTAATATCTATGTTTACATATGTATAATAATTTTGTTTTCAGGATATACTGAGTCCGTAAGGGCTACCCTCAATTGAGGGCAGTTTATTATTATTATTATTATTACTATTATTATTATTATATAAATACATACATACTAGTACACGTGTATTTAACTTTCCAATTCTAAGTTTATTAACATACATTATGTACATTATATACGCCTTTTTCTTAAAAGTAATATTTTTTTACTTTTTTTGCTTACAAACCGACGATATGATTGTACTCAAATTGTATCCATTTTAATTTTTTCGATTTTCTGGGAACGGGTGCACAAGTTTTGATTTTAACGCTCATTCTTCACAAATTTACGATTTTTGGGAAGAAAATTATTTATTTTTCTCCAATTTGTTTCTTGAAATCTTCTCTTTAAAATGATATGTCACTTGTGATTACACTAAAATTATATCCATGTTAACTCTTAGTTTTTTTTTTTTAAATAGAAGGAGGCATAGTAAATGCATATGGCTTGTTTTAACGTTTATTTACCGTAAGTTTAGTTTTCCCCACACAAAACGAACTTTCTCACAACTTCTATTTAATCTAGAAAGCTGAAATTTTGAAGATATGTTTATGTGTACATTTTATATGTACTGAAAATAGTTTAAAAAACGTATAAATTGGGATAAATTATTTCTCAGCAAGGAAATAAATTAAAGAAGAACTACTTTTGTGCGAGATCGTGCGTATTTGCTTGGTTTCCGCACAAAACCAATCCGCGGAAAGTCTAAAATTCCACATTCAGTATTCCCAACCTAACACACACAACAATTTCCCGATTCTTACCGCTTAAGTGACATATTGATTTTACTGCTTTAGGCTTTTAACATATTATCTTTAGAGATGTCCAATATAGTAATAATTATAAATTGGAAACTTACCACTGCAATTTCACCTAAATTGCACTGTTAATTATTGTTTTTAAATATCTGCAAATTTAAGTAAACTACAACTCCACTAACGTTACTGCATTCGTGATGCAAGTAACATTAAGGAAGCCGTGAAAAAATCAACAAGATTCCATAGACTGGGAGGAAAAAAAAGACAGACGTATATCACGGCCTGCTGGAGTATAGTAAATACAGAAAACATTTTAAAGCAACAATGTTGAAGATAGATATTTTTGTTTTGCAAATTTGCCGTCATTGAACAGAAACCAAGATGGAGATTTCATTGCAACTAATTAGAAATTCCTCTTTCAGGTATGTAATAAACGATCTTCGCACAAAATAATGTACGATACACGAGCAGTATGTTTTCTTTCAATTCTCGGAAATTAAAAAAGCTCAACTACGTTTCGCTTTGTCATACTTTTCCTCGAACATGAAAACTTCAACATAGCGCTCTTGTAACGCATATTACTATTTCAGCATAAAGTCAAGCTATATGTTCATGAGCTTTAAATAATCAATTGTCTAGGTTCGGCAGTATTCGAGAAAAAATTCTTTACGTAAGACATAATTTAACATTGTGAAGAGAGGTAATGGCATGTTCTCTTAACCCCAATCCTACCGCGCTTCAATTTTGTAAGTAGACCTATTTATGTTGTTTTGTGTACGTTTGTAAGTGTTATTTTCATAAACATTCACAGGAAATTCCTATTGAGGAACTGTTGTAACATTTTACAAACATGATATTTTCAATAAAGTTATGAACACTCAACGACAGCTACACATCATGAGCAGTTACAAGAAGTACTGCCATACTGTTATTATGGTTACAGTTCATAAAAACTTACAAGAATTACTTCCGACAAACAACAGTTGAAAGTATTACTTTTATACTCTTCTTTCAGTTTTAGAAGAGTTATTGTTTATAAACTGCTACAAAACTTAAAACTGATAACTCAATACATTGAAACTCAGTTCTCTCAGTTACTGGTAGTTAGTCTCTAGCGGAGTGGAATGTGAACTCCAAAGATTAAATATCTTATTACAAGTTGGGGTTCAAAAGTTCTTCGTAACTTTAGGAGCGAAATCTTTGTGCAACCTTAACAATATTGTACTGTAGAATGTAGCTACTTCAGCATTCTTTGATTAATAAGAGGGTAAGAAAAAAATGCGTCATTTTTTGCATCAATGGCGTGTCATATAATAAAGATATTTTATTTATTTTCTTGGGTTATTTTACGACGCTGTATCAACATCTAGGTTATTTAGCGTCTGAATGATATGAAGGTGATAATGCCAGTGAAATGAGTCCGGGGTCCAGCACCGAAAGTTACCCAGCATTTGCTCGTATTGGGTTGAGGGAAAACCCCGGAAAAAACCTCAACCAGGTAGCTTGTCCCGACCGGGATTCGAACCCGGGCCACCTGGTTTCGCAGCCAGACGCGCTGACCGTTACTCCACAGGTGTGGACATAAAGATATCTAAAAGCGAAAAACGCATAGGCATATAGGGAGACACAAATAATTTTCAATACTAATCTTCCTTAATGTAGAAAAAATTGGAGCAGATAATTTTAACCAAAGAAATATATTTGGATCGAGTTGTAATTATTTAACCCTAGCATTAGGGGAAAGTAGGGTAATATCGGACAGTGCGTTTTTTTCATCTACCACTAGATGGTAGTATCTGAATGACATGGTTACATTTCTGTATGCGACATCACAGAAACGTAACCATGTCTTTCAGGTACTATCATCTGATGGTAGATGAAAGAAACTCACTGTCGGATATTACCCGATGTCCGATACTACCCAACTCTCCCCTACCAAGGTTGGGCAAAATTGCCCACTATTTTTATTATCTAAAATTGTTTGCAATAAATGAAATCTAACAGGTTTCACCCTCCCTCTATTTGTCTTTAGCTTGATGAAATATGGGTGTATAAATTTACTTTGTTTCAGATTTTAAATATGGCTAATAAAGAACTATTTTTTTGGTGAGAAGATTTTACACAACCTTGATATTTCATGTGACCTAAATTTTTTTAACATTATCAAGTTTGAATTCTGTAATTTTTTCTATTGTTGTACCATAACTGTTTTCAATGCCGTTAAAGTCGTTGATTTTTTTCAATTATTCACTTTACCAGTTCCTTGCAGTGCAGTGTGGAAGATTGAGTTAGTAAATTGGTACTTCCTTTATTAATGTTTGTTCAAATCTAGTCGTATTAAGGGATACAGAACATAAACTTGAGTTGTTTTGTGGACAATAATAGGCCTAGTGGTTTGGGTGAAAGATTACAGTGCTATTGGTAACTGATTTACCGGCGGAGTTGGAGAAGGAAAGTGGCAGTGAGAAAGATAATACAGAAGTGGTTTACGAAGGTGAATCAAGTTCTAGCTGCTAACAAGAAAGCTATTCACAATGTCACCAAAACCAATGCCAGATGTGGAAATTGCGGACTTAATTTATGTAAAAGTCCTTCAGATACTAAAATTGTGTGTGCTAAAACATTTTGCTCAAAAAAATGATGTAGAATAACTGGAATGAAAAACTGATGTGCATTCGTTATGGTAACGTAAACATTTTTGGTGATTAAATTTAATTCAACGTATTGTAAATCTTAAAAAAGAAGGTAATTGTACAATGACAATACAGTAAAACAACTATATCATTCTTGTTACACCAGAAGTAATATATTTAAATTTAATTTGGTGAGAATTCTTTCCGAATCTTGGTAATTCACGTCACAGAATATATGTCGATAATGCTGAGGTTGAAATAATTATATAATAATAATAATAATAATAATAATAATATTAATAATAATAATTCCTTTATTTATCCTGGCAGAGTTAAGGCCGTAAGGCCTTCTCTTACACTCAACCAGGATTAAAACTTGCTTACACAGTTGAACATAAAAACTGGATCGGAATTAAGTAATTACATACTGATACAATTTAGGTACATAATGAGATCAAAAGAGGTAGTTACATAAAATTTACCTCATAAAACAAAAATAAACATAGTGAAATACATATTAATGTTGTTAGAATCAAATACGAATCATATAAAAACAGAAGCCGATATAGACTTACATCACAGAAAACTGTAGTTTTGGTATTCAAAATTATTAGCGAAATAATCGCAGTTCTTCTCACATGAAAGCACGATACCGAGAAAAAAGATAAAACTTCGCACAAGAATTAAGAGAAAAAAGTATAATAATAATTAGACTTACAAAGTATATCTGCGAGTGTGATCATTTCAAAATTATTTCAGTAATATATTTTGATACTTGCAAATTCTTCGTAAACCTAAGAACAGAAATTAAAGTATTCAGTTATAAATGCTGTAAAGTTATTTAATATATTTGAAAACTGAAAGGTATTCTCTGCTACTTAAGTAAAGTATCTAACGCTTTATTAATTTTATTTATCCACACACTCACCCATCCACTTACTTGGTCATTCATTTTAAGAGAGTCGCATTCACCAATCTACGTGACCAAACATTTTTTTTTTGTTATTTAAATAATTTCTCATAAAATTTACATAGCGTGTTTACAGAATGTGTTTACTATGTAAACAAGACCAGGGTAATAGACGTTTGTTAAGGTTGTTTCTATAAGACACCGGCCTGCATGGAAATCGCTTACGACACATTTAGTACAAGTCTTGGGAAACCGGACAAGCTGACTTACAGAAAGAGAGAAATATTACATTCTTCCATTTCTCTCTTTGGTTCCCTACCTTCCTGTGTGTCTGTTTATTTCATGTTAACATGCCCAACTTATATCACTTAAAAAGCAGTGTAATTATAGATTTAATGATACCGAGTTTGACATTTGTTATAAATATTTATCAAGTCGGGCTATAATCTTTTATGGATTGGGACTCCTGTAAAAGAGATGGTCCCCACCTCTTTGACTGTTTCCACGAACAGATAGGAACATCTTAAATGTTCGCAGTCTATGAAAGGCTGTTTTTTTTTTGGCGTCGCATAGTGTACAATAACGCAAATCCGCAAATATAGCTGGACAAAATTAATAATTTCTCTGAATTCCAATTGATTGTTACGAAACTTCATATGTATGTATGTATGTATGTATGTATGTATGTATGTATGTATGTATGTATGTATGTATGTATGTATGTATGTATGTATGTATGTATGTATGTATGTATGTATGCATGTATGCATGTATGTATTCACACTGCAATGGGTATATACCCGGTGGCAATGGTAACTAATTACACTCAATAAAGTAATTACACTCAATAACTTCAAGAACTATAGAACTTTGTACAGACCTTATAAATAGCGCATATTTTTTGTATACAAACTCTGACTACATTTGTGTACGAGGAACTACCCCTTTATAGGGGATGATTTTAGACTAAAATATTAACTTCTTTCCAGTCTAACAGATTTTTATGAATAGTGTCCGGAAGTTACAGGTAGAATATATTTTTGTGTACAAACTATACTGGGTGTTCAGTTCAAAATGTGTCATGGCTCGCTGTATGCCGTCATGTGGCTAGCCGATGAGCCTAGAGAATTCAATCTTCCTACACTTCCGCAAAGGCGTATTACCTAAATGCGAGAGAAGTTGCCTAGCAAGTACGGCGTTCATTCTGAAGATTACTTACCGATACGTACGGTAACGCCAATAGTGGCAAGAATGTGAACTGTTTGGAAATACGTACTGTCGGGATATGGGGAGAGGGTTAAGACGATTACTTACGTATTTGTTGACATTAACTTCGACGGTCAACATGGACACGGAGCATTTGATTTGTGTTGTGGAATGTTGCCGTACGCAACCGATGATAACAAATACCCTGCGTACGACTTGCCGGCGCAAAACACAGTTCGAAAGAGGTTATGGTAGCACACAGATCGTACAGACCGCCATCTGTTGCTACGACGTTCAAGTTATACCGTACACGTTCTCAAGTTCAGATTGAAGAACGCCTTAAATAATAGGCAACTTCTCTGACATATAAGCTGAAACTCGCTTCAAATCGGTGACCCAACAACAGTGACGTCATGACACACTTTGAAATGAACATCCAGTATTTACGGTTCCATAAGAGGAAGTATCCCTTTAAAGGCCTACATTTACGCAAAATCAAGTTCTCTCCTACATAACAGATTTTTATGAAACTTTGTACAGGAGTTACAGGTAGCATATATTTTATGAACATATTTGGTTACATCTGTATGCTACCTGTAGGCCTAATTGTTGTACAGAGTTTCATAAAAATATATTATATAAGAGAGAAGTTATTAATTTTGTCTAAATGCACCACTATAAAGAGGCAGTTTCTATTATGAGACATAATCAGACTTTCTAGAAAAAAATAAAATATTCCACCTGTAACTTCTACCGTATGTAAAGTTTCATAAAAATCTGTTAGACAGGAGAGAAGTTATTAATTGAGTTTAAATGTACCCACTATAAAGAGGTCATTCTTCTTGTGTAAACGTAATCAGAGTTTGTACATAAAACATCTGTGTCACCTGTTAGGCATGTACAAAGTTTCATAACAATCCGTTGGAATGCAGAGGAGTTATTAATTTTGTCCAGCTTCTGATTCACTGTGCGTTTAGATAAAAATGTGTCCAATGTATTTTTAACCTGATTTGAATAATTTGGCAGGCCTAAAACACTCACAAATGATTAAAAACTTCCTTATTCCATGATTCTTTTCTGCTGTTAAGTCATATATGGAACATTTACCGTATGCCCCACCACTGAAAAAAAAATGAATTACAGATAAATGCGCAAGAAAGCGCAAAATTTAAAACAAGGATTCAACACTCTAAATGATGTTCTATTAAATGGTGCAAGAATTGTTGTAACCGGACGTGACCGGATATACTAAAACTCACATTATATTCGGAGAACTTTAAAATAATATATATATTTTTTTCAACTGCAATGTTTAAACCCTTCTGTAAGAAGAATAATACTTTACAAACTTGCAATTGAAGTTACATTAGTAAGAACGTACCTATCTGAACAGATTCCATGTCTCACAACAAAATAAGTCACTAACAATTGACTTTTTTTTCACCCGCATAGTGAGCCTTTCTGTCTACGGCTGAATAGGAGCGAGAAGTGTCAGGAAGAACTCATTGTTCATACCCTTCTAAATATAGCTTTCCGCTGACTATTACACTTTTACTACGTCATATCACTTTTGACCAATAAAACGGTACGAAGGAACGTATTTCAACCAACCATGGCTGCTTATCGCACAATTTTATCGCGTCCTTAGCATTTGTTTAATTTTATCGCGTCCCTAGCATTTGTTTAATTTTATCGCGTCCCTAGCATTTGTTTCTCTGTTTGCCAACATTTGAAACTGCGCTGGTCTGGACGTCAAAAAAAAATTACAAACCACTCCAGTCGATGCACAGCAGTTTCAAATATGACTCGCATTGGCATTCAAGAACAAGAATTAATAAAAATCACTAATCATACCTATGCATCTTCTGAAATTCTATTTACAAATAAATGAAGAGCACCATTCGGAAAACCTGAATAAGTTGAATACATCATGTAGGCCTACATCAACGAGTTCCACTTCTATTACACACACGTCCAATATAACATCAATTGAAACACCAACCACATTCAAATTTGAAAATTGTACATTCAATAATTATTCCTTTTAAAATTATTCATTCGGAAATTCTGAATAAGTTGAATACACCATGTAGGCCTAAATCAACGAGTTCCACTTCTATTACCCATACGTCCAATATAACATCAATTGAAACACCAACCACATTCAAATTTGAAAATTGTACACTCAATAATTATTCCTTTTAAAATTATTCATGTTTATTTTTTATATCATCGTCGTTAATTAAAACTTTTCTAACACTTGTGTACATTAGTTAGGTTATGTTATAGCTTCTGCTCTGAGAGGATAAAAAGAACTTCTGCTATATGATATTATGGATAGTCACGTATCAGAGAGTGTTCAATATTAAGATTTATTGAATAGTAATCATTACAGTGTCTGTATAAAGACACTACTGCCATCTAGCATACATCTAGCGTAATATTTGTAATGTTGAGATGGTACAATAATACATTTGAAGACAGTTGTATTTTCGTAAGTCAATTAATATTTTATTGTATTGGAGTACTTCGTTACTTCTAATCTTTATATACTTTCTTCTAATCGTGTAATAGTGAATTAAATCCCACTCGAGTTTTGATTTTCTCTAGATAAATCAAAACCTCTAGTGAGATTACTGTTGATAAAACAGTAAAAGCTATTTCTCACAACATTCTCCAAATATTACACAACATGAATTCATATTCACCTATGCCTAATTAAACAAGTCGAAATTTGATTTTTGTCCACATAGATTGGGAGAATTGCACAGTGCGTCGTTACTATATTTCTCTTCTTGACCAGTAACACTGCCATCGTGATATAATCGAGAACTCCTCGACGAGAAGGCATTGCTAGTAAGCATAACTCACTACTGCCATCTAGCATGCATCTAGCGTAATATTTGTAATGTTGAGATGGTACAATAACACATTTGAAGACAGTTCTATTTTCGTAAGTCAATTAATATTTTATTGTATTGGAGTACTTCGTTACTTCTAATCTTTATATACTTTCTTCTAATCGTGTAATAGTCAATTAAATCCCACTCGAGTTTTGATTTTCTCTAGAAAAATCAAAACCTCTATTGAGATTACTGTTGATAAAACAGTAAAAGCTATTTCTCACAACATTCTCCAAATATTACATAACATGAATTCATATTCACCTATGCCAGGTATGCTCAAAATTGTAAAAGCGCCGATTACACGGATGATGCTGCACTGCATAACACACACTGTGTATGGACTGGGCTCCGCAACTACATTGCAGCACCGCCCGTAGCATAGTTCTTACACTCTTACAAATACGGATAATAAACTGAATTTGAAAAAGGAAAGAGTATGCACTGCAATATTCAGTTATTACATTATGTATTATATTTGATATAGTCATGATATAATAATAACTTATCATAGATAATGTCATTTTCATATTCTCCCATATAGCCACTTTGGGATCTATTCAACATCTGGACTCTTTTCTGCAAGTAATCGGGAATCTATTTCCTACGAATTTACTGCAATGCGCTAAAGATGCTCATCTGTTAAGCGGGATCTATGTTTGGATTTAGTAACCTTCATTCTCGAAAATAATTGTTCGCACACATATGTCGAGGCGAAGGTAGCTAACATAGTGGCAACGAATAAGCTCATCTTGTAACATTTAGTTTTGTTCATTTTTTAAAATAATTCTATGCTTGTCAAGTCATATTCTCTGCACTTAGTTCTGAATTCTACGTTACTTAGTAAATCAATTAACTCGTCCTGGAACTGCACTCTCACGGATTGTACTAAATTTATGAAAAGATTAACAAAAATACTAATATCACTCTCCATACGTCTAAAATCACTATATCTATCTTCTGTGAATTCACATTTGAACTGTTGCAGTACAGAGACATAATTATCTATATTTTGTTCAGGCACCATACATCTCTTTACAAGTTCACCATCCGTGAAGGGTTTTAGTGCCTTAGCTAATTCCCAACATACTACATAGGCTAACTTGCTCCAAAACATAGACTCTGAATTGTTCGACTCTCTTCAATGTTTGGCCTTTCATGAAGTGCTTTGAATTCTTGAAGCTGTAATGCACGTTGCATCTCTGAAAAATTATTTTATCAAAATATCTATTTCTGCTGGAATAATATCACCACAATAATAATAATAATAATAATAATAATAATAATAATAATAATAATAATAATAATAATAATAACGTTGGTATATGAAAATAGGCTATATTACAGAAAACAGCTTCTCTTCACTTCGGCATGTTCTGGGTAGCAGAGCTTATAATGTAATTTTATGTTGCTCAGTAGTATTGTTGACAGTACCTTACAATATAGTAATCACTTTCCGTTTTCACCGAACGTACAACAAAAATAGGCTTCCTCCACACTGTACGGAATGATCGTTTGCTTACAGAAGGTTTTGACTGTCATTGTCCCGCACTGTTCGTACATTACTAAGTACTTGAACTGCCTTCCGCAGCCATCCGTCGAGCTTCGAACGGGGGACAGCACGCTCTACATTCGAAGGTTGTGATTACAGAACGTAATCGGGAGTCAGAGAATGAGCATACCTGACCTATGCCTAACTAAACGAGTCGAAATTTGGTTTTTGTCCACCTAGATTTGGAGAATTGCACACTGTGCGTCGTTACGATATGTCTCATAAGCGTTTTGAGTTTGTTATTTTGAAATGCTTGAGGAGACCCCCATCCCATCTGGTCCTGTGTGAGACAAGCCTCGACTCCAACCTGTGGGCAGTGAAGAGACTTATGTGTCATCCGCAGCCACGCTATAAATACGGACTCCGTCCCGCGTAAGACCCCCGCTGCATTCGCCCCACAATCCATATTGAAAATGGCCAGAATGCTACTATTCCTAAGTACTTCTTATGCCCAAGTGCTGCAAGGGCGACCACTTCTATGACAAAAGCGCGCGCGCGTTGTACTTTTTACAATACGGGTATGTTTAACAGTGGCGTAGCGTCAATGTAAGCTAAAAAGCTCAGCTTCCCCAGTTAATAATAATTTCATAATAAACCTTTAGTCTATGGACAAAATTATTTATTAATTTTAATACAACTTATATTTACGCGTTAAATATTGCGATGCGGCAGCTCAGGATGATTTGTGATGCAGCAGTAAACAAGAAGCCTGCACACACCAGCTTCTAAGCAGACTGGTTTCTTACACTCATTCTTCTGTATAACCCACCCCGCAGATTTTCCATCCCTTTCTAACTAAACTAGCAAGAAGCTAGCTTTTACATTGAAAATAAGTAGTTTCCGAGTTATCCCTTTTCGTCAGTTATGTTCAGTTGAAATGTTAGTGTGCATTGTGGCTGATATAATAAATAATGAGTGAAATAACAGTTCCTGACACCAATTTACTTGAATTTTTTTTAGGACAATTCTATTTTCAAGACTGACTTACGAACAAAAGTGTGATCTAAAAAACAAATGACCGACTCCCTTGCTGTCAATGAAGGACACAACCAAAAGACAGACGCATACTTACGTACTGTATCTATTGACCGTTAATATTGTGATTCCTCTAACTATGGCAGGGAGTGAGCAAATGTTATACGTATACGTGTATATTTGTTAGAGATATGTGTAAACCGTGAAATCATATTTTACTACGTACCATTTTTGGTCATGCCTTATTTGTGTTACTTGCGAGATTCCAACCAATCTTCAACTGATGACTTGACATTGACTACTATTTATTTTAAGACTATATTTTTGTAATAAGTTTTCTCATATTGCATGAAAGACAACTTGACTTAACTTCCCCTGCTCAAAATTTCATGCTACGCCACTGATGTTTAAGCTGTAAGGCGAGTTCTGCGGGGAACTTAAAGGGCAGATTGGTTGAATTTGACCCTCCCCCAAAATGTTGCACAACTTTAATTTTCTGTATTCAGAAATATCATTGTTGCAACATCTTAAAGTTAGAGGAGACGGCCTCCAGATAAGGAGGATAGCTGCGAATATATTGAATAAGCAGTCGTGGACAGCCGATAACGGGTGGTCCTCCAGACTGGGAGTTGGGCGAAGGGCTAACAACCCATCACCGTAAAAAAACAGCTTGTTAAACTTGGACTCTCACTTTGAGAGCGAAACAGAGATTGAGGGTTTTTGAGAATAAGATTCTTAGATAAATATTTGGGGCTAAAAGGGATGACGTTACAGGAGAATGGAGAAAGTTACACAACGCAGAGCTGCACGCATTGTATCCTTCACCTGACATAATTAGGAACATTAAATCCAGACGTTTGAGATGGGCAGGGCATGTAGCACGTATGGGCGAATCCAGAAATGCATATAGAGTGTTAGTTGGGAGGCCAGAGAGGAAAAGACCTTTTGGGAGGCCGAGACGTAGATGGGAAGATAATATTAAAATGGATTTGAGGGAGGTGGGATATGATGATAGAGACTGGATTAATCTTGCTCAGGATAGGGACCAATGGCGGGCTTATGTGAGGGCGGCAATGAACCTCCGGGTTCCTTAAAAGTAAGTAAGTAATTAAGTAAGTAAGTAATATTGTTGACAGTGTTATCGGGAACTATATACAGTAGTTATTTTAAACATATCGGTGACAAACGCTGAACACGCTTTGAATCTCGCGCCACTATGTGGCAACAGTGCTCAGAAAGAGAGCGACAGAACGTTGCTTCCGGTTTAGTCGGTTCATAACCTGGCTTTTAGTATAGGTTAATAGTAAAAATGTTTGTAAAAATAAAATGATGTCCTTGTATATTTAACACAAAAATTTTGGAAATTATGGATACAAAGTTGGTATTGCCCCCACGTTGGTAATGTAGGTTTAGTAAAGAAAGGAATATCCAGATAGAAATGAAGAAAGAAGAAAGTAGAATCACAGTCTACTATTATCTTTTCGCTGTAAGAAAAATCCTAATGTAAACAATAGCACGTGACTGAAGTGAGGCTTCATTGGCCAATGTTTGGCGTCATAGATTCTCAGTACGTGTTCCCGCCTACTGTTGTACATTCTGTTTCATGTTAAACATTTCCCGTTACTCGTCAAGCAGGCCTAACCTCACCACTACGCATTCGTTTGCTTAGGAAATATTTACAATATAATTATTACAATTAAATTATTTTTAATTCTTATGTCTTCACAATGGACAGTTGAGGATACAGAAGCCATACTTCAGTACCACGTGCTTATGTGAACAACTACGAGCTCAAGTGACGCCTGCTTGTTACAAGAACAGACTACCTCGGTATTACCGTTGGTATTTATCCGCGTTCATAATGCATAACAAAATATAAAAGTAGCTTTTCTTTTACATAGCGTTTTACACATGATTGAAGTTATATGTTTAATCGTGTTTAACAACTAGAATTCAATTTTTTATTTTCAAATAATACAATATTTTGGTTTCCAAATACAAACTATATTTTCCTGCGTCGTATGAGTGTTTCGACTGGGAGCCAATCACGGGTATGACAGCAACGTACTTATGTTTACATTAGGATTTTTCTTACAGCGAAAACAGTATATATACAGTCACAAAGCTTGAGTTTTGAGGGTGCTAGAAACAATAGACTGTGACGGTACTATTTTGCATTGCCTGTAATGAGGCGATATTAGCGATCCTAGTGGTGAGCAATTATCTAATGTTTGCATATTTACTACGTATTGAGCTTCGTGACTGTATATATAGGGACATCATTTTATTTTTACTTGCATTTTTATTGTACCTGCATTTCTGAATGTGCTTCACTCTCACCCCTTCACTAATGTCCTTGCTCCCGTCAGACACACAAACTTACGGCCGCTGTTGCATTCGAAGTCTTCAAGCAGTGAAGTAAACACTGCAGTGTATAGTGTGTTTCATAAATATGATTGCGTTTTCTATAGAAGAAAGAACCTATATTAATAATATCGTACTAAAAAATTATATTCAAGAAACCATAAATTAAATTTCAGAGAATATGCTTCAAAATGTTTCTAATAATATGCGTATTGAATTGAAGCCTGCATAGTAATGAAAGGCAACCATTTTCAGCAACTTGTTTAAAAATTCAGATTAGCTTTTTTTTGAATTGAGGTGGCTAGAAGCAAAGGAATGCTAGGGACATTTGTAATAACATGAGTTAAGTGCATCCAGTGTAAGCAAAAGTATCTAAAATTTTAGTGGCAAAGGGATATTTTAAGCGCATCACTCATTAAAATTTAAATAAAAATTTCACCGATTTTACGAAAGCTTAAATATTTAAACCCCATTTTCTCAAAAGTAACTTAAGTGCACTTACACCCTTTACTTATGACCCCCTCAATTTAAATGCACTCTCTATATTGTATGTTAACACCAATAATTAATATGCTAAATAAAGTAGACATTACATAACGAACATAGCCGCCTGAAAAGTTGAGTTTTTTTTTTTTTTAATTGTTACTACTCTACTGTATTTTGATAAATTCCGTAAAAGTGATGATCAAACTGAAAATCGTAATATCGTATTTCCCTACAACATAAATGGATACACTACTTTTCTCTCCTCCTATAGCTAGTAAAATGATTTGTTTACATATTGCACTAGCAACGTCAAACTCCTGTAATGGAAGGGGGCAACAGTGTTTCCGAGTATAGCCAGGTTAATGTTAAAAATGTTGGTAAAAATAAAGTGATGTCCCTGTACTAGACTGTGGTAGAATCAAAAGCAAAGAGTTTTAAATGGAATGAGAAGGAAACAAGGTAAGAAGAAAAAAAATGGAAGAACAGACAATAAAATGAAAAAGACGTTCCTGCTGCTTTATCCAAATGCTGTGACAGATATCGGAAAGCTGGGATGGCTTGAGAAGCCCTGGCCGCCGTATTTCTGTCCAGTATTGTTTTCTCTTGTCAATTCGTCCCGTCCCGTCCCGTCCCGTCCCGTCCCGTCCCGTCGCCAGTGCACACGTCAGACCGGCTGATGTTCCAGGAGCTACGCACACAAGTTCACTCAACACTCGACAAACATCCGACGAATGACCACCCCAACTAAAAGCTTTTCTTATTTCTTCACATAATTTTCTCTTCTTATTTTGTAAGTCCTTTAAAGCTCTCTCTGCCCCCCTCCCTCCGCGGCGACATCGTTAAAAGGCACTACGACTACAACACTGCATGTTAACCTAAGTTTATAGTTGCTTAAGCCCCCCTCTCTCCATCTCAAACATCTTCTTCGCTGGTGGCTTTTCTAAAATCAAACCACTTAATAGTTAGACGTGGTGCTAATCAACTGATAAAAGCTGGTTTTTAAAGACGAAAAACATGTTGTCTTTTTTATAATGGGATTCAGCTTCGATAAAAAGAAATAAGCTCCTAATGAGTGTAGTGACCGCCTGGACAAGTACTGCTTGCTCGGTCGCTTAACGTCCCGCATTTTTTTTAGTCATGGACCGAACGGGTTGCCGGCGGTATATCGGAATATCGAGCGCCGAGAGTAATGAGTCTTTGACATTGGAAAAATATTTTGTCGGCATTTCCCGTTGCTGTAAACTTGCCTTAAAGGCTGTACAAAAACTGCCGTTCTAAGACAAAACACTTCAATTTTACTACCGCATTATTAGATCTTAAAATCCAAATTCTAGGAACACAAAATAGGCTCTAAGTTGATCAATATGAGCATAGCTTTAGGCACCTAAAAATACAATTTCTGGCAACTAATAATACGATTTTAAGGACCTAAATTTGTTTCTACCCATTCAGACTACAATAACTATAAACATTTTATTATTAGGCCTACTATTCAATACGAGAAAAATTCGTACCGGCACCGGGAATCGAACCCAGGACCTCTCAGCTCTGCGCGCTGAGCGCTCTTTCCAACTGAGCTATGCCGGGACACGATCCACGGCGCCGGCCGAACCCCTCTCGTAATGCTTTTACGGCCTTACTATCTGCATTTGAGACGATACGCAGGAGCGCATATTTAAATGACTTTGTGGCCATATTCAACATCAGTTTGTGACAACTGCTAACAGTTAATATATCACATATTCATTTTGTATGAGGTCTCGCCCACCTCATTACGAGAGGGGTTCGGCCGGCGCCGTGGATCGTGTCCCGGTATAGCTCAGTTGGAAAGAGCGCTCAGCGCGCAGAGCTGAGAGGTCCTGGGTTCGATTCCGGGTGCCGGTACGAATTTTTCTCGTATTAAATAGTAATAATACATATTGGCTACTTTATAGTAGCCGTGTAGTATTCAATGAGGTGGGCGAGACCTCATACAAAATGAATATGTGATGTATAAACATTTTATTAATTTTATACTTTTTAAAGATGGTTTATCAACTACAAAGGTTATCTAGCGTCTGAGTGAAATGAAGGTGGTGATGTCAGCGAAATCAGTCCAGGGTCCAACGCCGAAAGTTACACAGAATTTGCTGTTTGTAATTAATTATTAAACTACAATAACTATAAACATTTTATTTTATATTTTCATGACGGTTTACCAACTAAAAAGGTTATCTAACGTATGAGTAAAATGAAGGTGATGATGTCAGCCAAATCAGTCTAGGGTCCAACGTCGAAAGTTACACAGAATTTTCTGCTTTTAATTGATTATTAAATTACAGTAACTATAAACAATTTGTTTATTTTATATTTTCATGTCGATTTACCAACTACAAAGGTTATCTAGCGTATGAGTAAAATGAAGGTGATGTCAGCGAAATCTGTCTAGGGTCCAACGTCGAAAGTTACACAGAATTCACTGTTTTTAATTGGTTATTAAACTACAATACGTAACTACAGATATTTCATTTTACATGTTTATGACTGTTTATCAACTACAACGGTTTTCTAGCGTATGAGTGAAGTGAAGGTGATGATGTCAGCGAAATCCGTCTAAGGTCCAACGCCGAAAGTTACCCAGAACATACTGATTTATTTGATTATTAAACTACAATAACTATTTTACTGTATTTATTTTATATCTTTATGACGGTTTATCAACTATAATGGTGATCTAACGTCTGAGTGAAATGAAGGCGGTGATGTCAGCGAAGTCAGTCGAGGGTTCAACGCAGAAAGTTATAAAAAATTTTCTGTTTTTAATTGGTCATTTAACGAAACTGTATCAACTACTGGGTTATATAGTGTCAATGGAATTGGTGATAGCGGGATGCTATTTGGCGAGATGAGGCGGATTCGCCATAGATTACCTAACATTCGTCTTACAGTTGCAGTAAACCTCGGAAAAATCCCCAGCAGATAATGAGATCAGAACGCGCTACAGTCTGAGTTGAATTTGCTGTTAATTGGTTGAGGAAATACCACGGGAAAACCTCAATCAGGTATTTTTTCCAAACCAGGATCTGAACCCGAGTACGCTCGTTACTCCACAGTAGTGGATCAATAAATATTCAATCAATTAATGAATATTAAGCATTGCGGTATACACTGAAAGAAAGGCAGTAAAAATTTAGAGTGGTTAGGATTTCTTTTTTCATTATGTCTTAAATTATTCATGAAATCATAGACCTCATTGCTCTATGACTACTGACACAAAAGCGACAACATTACAATTAAGTTAATTAAATTACTAATTAGCTCACAATTAACACGTTAATCAGAATTAACATTGCAATATATAATAATGATTTTCTCAATTTTCTGATGTGCAACTGCGTTTCGCCAGAATCATTTTATAAGCGGAAAATCTTTCCACTGGACACTGTTTTTGTATTCCTAGTGCTTACTAAAACGCTAAAAAAAAGTCAATCACTTTTTAAGAATATCTTCATTCCTACAACCAAATACTTAGAATGTTTTTGAACCAAACCAACCCTACAATATTCAATACTTTCTCCTTCATTGCTACATGAAAAATTGAAAAAATATATTATAAAAATAGAAGCAGGCATTTTTGAGTTTTGAAATCTTAAATGTCACGAGGGGCACAATAGGCACAGTGGACCAAATAAAACCCTTTCAAACGTTCATATTTCATGTAAAACTTCGAAATATTTAACTAGTTTTAGTTTTTGCCAGTAGAAAAATATAGGCATTTAGTCTAAAATCCGAGATGTATTCGTTATATGAAGTAATACAACAATGCTCTGTTACGATGTAAAATATATTTTTCGAGATTTTCTCCGGAATACATGTTTCCAGCATCTCTAATACAGAAAATGTGGTTTTTGACGTGACATCTGTTTGTGTACTACGGATTTCTTCTAACAGACATTCAGAATCGGCGTGTGAATTCAATAGTGAATTGCGCTCTTTGAAGAGTGGGTGAGCAAATTATCTATTTACCGCAAAACGTAACTTATCTTCTGCTGAGGAATGTGGACGTGATGCTAGTAGTCAGCTGCTCGATCTCGGTCGTCTTTTGACTGTTGCGCCCCAGATTACGATTATTATCTTTATCACTTTTATTACCACCAATTTATTGTAAACATAAGAGTAAAAAAATCAACCTATTATAAGCTTATACTATTTTGATTAATTCGATTATTACTGAAGGATAATCAGACTTTTCGCAACTCAAAAACACGGTAGCACACGAAATGCGAGTACCTTAATGAAACCCATACCAAGATGTAAGTTGAAAAATATTTTAACACGCCTAAATTACAGTACAGGAGTATTTGTCCAATAAAAAATGGTGGTTGTAAGGACACTATTCCAGCTTAAATTGATACGTGGAACTCACGTTCTAGAATCCAAATGAATTCCTCTTTGACACTCGGTCTAACACAATGAAATAATCTATTGTCAATTATTTAATTCTTTCAAAGTCACGAACGTTAAAGTTTCAATATCTTGGAGTGGATCCCCTTTAAAAGTTCTCCGATTTCTAAGCGTTCTGTATTGATTTTCCGTTAGTCCAACATAAAAGAATTTTAAATACACCATTATAGACACAATAAGCCGAAGGAAAAAAAAAAGTGTTGAATATTTCTACTTGAAATGGTTCTTTCTGAAGTTGCCTAGAAGCCTACTTCTTTCAAAGATGCGACATAAAATTCTAATTCATTGAATAAATATGACACTATTGTCCTGAGAATGAATGTTAGTGTGGGTATACTTTTGTGCGTATGATGTCAACCAAAGTGTCCTAAAAATTGCCACAAATGACAGTCTGGGTTCTACATGCGTCAAAAAAAAGTGATTTATTTACTTATATCATATTAGGTATTGCATATTTTTCAACAATATTTTTAGTAGTCTATTGAATTCACTTTCGAATGATTTCGTGCTACCGCATTTTACAAACCTAACGATTTCGATTGAAATTACTTCTATCTTCACTTGTTTAAAAAGCAAACATTATCATAGGAGCAGATAAAGAAGTTATATTTTTTCTTCTACCATGTTAATAATGCCATAACTAGTGCTTGTACAAATTTTGGCCACTTGAACGGAATTACGAGAACTGTAAAAATAAGTTTCCCTGGGGCCGTTTACAGAAAGAAAACACTTTTTTAATTTATTGGAACAGATACAGGAATTACTGAGCTATTTTTGGACACATTCCCCACTGGAATTGAGACGTTTGTCATACCGTGGGATCGACAGAGAGGTGCAGACAGCTGTCAAACTCTGGTTCCGATAAAAGGTGGCAGTGAAAAAAATGATACAGAAGTGATTGGTGAAGGTGAATCAAGTTCTATTCAAGTTCTAGCTGCCAACAATAAAGCCGTTCACAATGTCACTAAAACAACGTCAAATTGAAACTGTGGACTTCAATTATGTAAAAAAAATCCGTTACTAAAATTGTGTGTGCTGAAGCATTTTGCTAAAAATATGACGTAGAATCACTGGAATGAAAAGCTGATGTGCATTTTTTAAATTCTGTAAAGAGTTTTGGTGACTATTACACTTTTACTACGTCTCACTACTTTTGACCAATAAAACGGTGCGAAAGAACGTCTTTCAACCAATCATGGCTGCTTATCGCACAATTTTATCGCGTCCCTAGCATTTGTTTAATTTTATCGCGTCCCTAGCATTTGTTTATTATTATCAAAGCTCGGAACTTGGGGACTTGTGTCTTTGCACGTGACTAAGCGACCGGACTTCAATGTCAACAAACTCCCGCTTCCAGCACGGAGGTACTGTCAGGTCTGCTACAAAAGTGGTTTCTGGCTGCAACAACATATTGATAATATTATGGTAGGTTGAAACACGTAATTTCATAGCATATATATAATAAAAATAAACATGAGAAATATATCAAATTTACTGTTCTGCTGTGTACATTTTATTACAGTGTATGACTATCTACATTCGAAGATTTTTTGGTAGCAGACTTAAAATACTGAATGTTTTCACTGTTACTGTTTTCTGTTCGATTTTAAGCAGTTGCAAGCTGATCTCGTATCTGAGAAAGATAAGTATATCCTAAATTTTTCTCGAAGATAGTTTTCAATTAGTGTGTCACTACTAGGGCAAGCCCCTCTACGTTTCGATCCATGGCTATGGACAGGCTTTTCTACAATTTGAGGGACTGTAATGCCTTTCAATGAATTTCGTTTTCAGCCTCTAGTTAGTGTGTGGCACAACTTACAAAATATAAACTCTCCATTCGAAAAAAATAATGTATCTCCTCCGAATTCTCCACGAAATTCTGTATCTTAAATTTAAAACAAAATGTATTTTCAAACTTCTATAATACCCATTCGAAATAACACGTATTTTCTATTTTCTCAAACAGACCGTTTACCTTTAATTCTCTGAATGTCATTGGCTTCGACATAACAGTTTCTTCGTCCGTCTTCCTGTCATTAGTTGTGGCCACTTTCTTAGTACATACGACTGTCCCTGAGCACTTGCAGCGTGAGCTTTGTGTACGTTGTACCTGTAACCTTACTCATGCACACGACACAAGTCCCCAAGTTCCGAGCTTTGATTATTATCACTACCCTAGCATTTGTTTCTTTGTTTGCCAACATTTCAAACTGCACTGGTCTGGACGTCAAAAAACAGAAAATTGCAAACCACTCCAGTCGATGCACAGCACTTTCAAATATGACTCACATTGGCATTCAAGAACAAGAATTAATAAAGATCACTGGTCATAGCTATGCTTCTTCCCTGAAACACTATTTGCAAATAAATGAAGAGCACCATTGGGAAATCCTGAATAAGTTGAGGGATAAACCATGTACATCACCGAGTTCACTTCTTTTACGCACACGTCCAATATAACATCAACTGAACCACCAACCACTAAAACATTCAAATTTGAAAATTGTACATACTTTCAATAATTGTTTCTTTTATAATTATTCATGTTAATTATTTATTTCATCATCGTTAATTAAAATGTTTCTTGTTTATTTCATCATCCCTAATTAAAACTTTTCTAAGACTCGTTTATATTATTTAGGTTATGTTATAGCTTCTGCTATATGATATTACTAATAGTCACGTATCAGAGATTGTTTAATACTAACATTTATTGAAAATCATGTGTCAAGTGACGTTATTAGTGGGATCGGGATAATTGAAGTGGAATGCAACTGTTTTAATAAGAATGAAACAGGATCAACAAAGCCTTCTTGACCAGTAACCGTCCACAAGGTTCAATGAATGATGCATAGTTGGTACAACTGATAAGCTAATCATAACACAATACTGCCATCTACTAGCGTAATATTTATGATGTTGAGATGGTACAAATTTGAAGACAGTTTTGTATTTTCGTTAGTCAATTAATATTTTATTGTATTGGAGTACTTCGTTACTTCTAATCTTTATATACTTTCTTCTAATCGTGTAATAGTCAATTAAATCCCACTCGAGTTTTGATTTTCTCCACATAAATCTGCTCGTGTCCCACTCGCAGATTTATCGATAAAATCAAAACCTCTAGTGAGATTATTGTTGATAAAATGTAATTGAATGTATTGTAAATCTTTAAATAGGAAGGTAATTTTTGAATGATAACACAGTAGTTACATTAGAAGTAATATATTTAAATTTAATTTGGTGGCAAATATTTGCCCAGCCTTGGTATTCCACGTAACAAAAAATCTTGATAATGCTAGAGTTAAGGTGGAAGATTTAACATCCCGTCACCTTAGATATTTTTCGGAGCCTGCAATGGGATATGTATACTATTTTTTTCTCTTTATAACCGAAACATAGGCCTATTAACTGACTTTTACATTATACTCACAGCCGTTTCAAAATCCGAGTGATGGCTGTATTGGCATTTTGACGTTATGCCCGGATGGTTGAAATACATCGAACGCAATGTTTTCTTGTGGAAGATTTTTTTTTTCAGTTCGATGGTTTTTGTGCTAACCTATAACAGAGTGAACGCTATAAACTCTTATGCAGACACGTGAGCAAGATTCACTGCTCATAAAACACAGAACAAAGTGGTACGTACAGTTGGTACAGTATATTATTATAGTTCTCACTCCCAGTAGAGCACATAGTTGTGCTTTACGACAGAGAATATACAGACAGAATATTAAAAATTAATTTTTCCATCCCTCTTCCCAAACGTCTTCCAAGTCCGAGTCCCGGTCAGAAGTTACTCTTTATATTTTACGCTTTGTACTCTAACCCACGATTGCAATATCATGTTTACATCGTGAAGTATTAATATAGGAACTGAATTGTAAAGTACGAATAGGCCTACTTCGAACCAGACAGAGTCAGATTTATTCCCGGGGGAAAAGTAGGAATTTATGTCCTTCCATAAATGACTTACAGATGACTTGGCAGAGAATCGGCTTAAAACAGTGGACCCAAGATCAAATCCCAGCGAGGAAAAGTTGTATTTTTTTGTAAATAAAGCCAAGGTTATGAGAGATTTTCACGTCGTTCTCTCGCTTTCCACTGTATTGATTCAACACTCTCCAGAATTATTATCTCCATTTCTAAATATAGGACACCTACTTGTGTTTGTTCGGCGTCTGCTCGGACGTACACCGTGGCGAAGGTTTTCTCGTCGTTTGTCCTAACGTTGGTAGATGGCAGTGCTTGTGGTTTTAAGAGAGTCCGAGATATTCAGAGAGGAACGGGATTATTGGACCTCACTCTGACGACAATTTTACGACCGAGGTATGGAAGAACTTGACCAGGGGTATGATATTCGGACATGTTGGCTGCTGAAGAATGCATGGTGCTACGGATAGTGGGGTGGCTTAGTTGGGAAGCAAAACCGGCACGCAACTAGGATTAATTCCAAGGCGGATGAACAATAAGTCAAACAGGGCTCCTGTGCATAGGGAAGATTTCGTCCCGTCCGGGAAATATCAATTCTGTATCTTTCAATAGGTACCGTGTGCACCCGTTTATGTATCTAGTATGAATTCTTGCATGGTAGTTTTGCGCCATAATCATCACATAACGAGGAAGTTCTACCACTTGTGAATGGTATTTTCCAAAACAATTGAAGACCACAGGAAAATAGCGTGCTATGATTACTTTAGCAAAATTTTCAGGAGAGCAGTTTAAAAGTTAGACTTTAGCACGTTCTTTATCTGTATGCCAAATCTACAGTCTGTTAGAGCACTTAGATTGTTCACATTTTCACACTATTTGATAGCAGTGGCGTAGCATGAAATTTTGAGCAGGGGAAGCTAACTCAAATTGTCTTCCATGTACATATGAGATAACATATTGGAAAAATATAGTCTTAAAATAAATAGTAGTAAATGTCAAGTCAGCAGTCCGAAGATTGGTTGGAACCTCTTAAGTAATACCAATAAGGTATCACCTCAAATGGTACATAGTAAAATATGATTTCATGGTTTACACATAGGCTATCTCTAACAAACAGACACGTATAGGTATAATTTAACATTAACTTACCCCCTGTCATATTTAGAGAAATCACAATATTAACGGTCAATAAATACAGTATTAGTAATTACGTAAGTTATGCGTCTATCTTGGTTGTGTCCTTCATTGATAGCAAGGGAGTTGGTCGTTTGTTTTTTAAATCACACTTTTGTTCATAAGTCACTCTTGATAATGGAATTGTCCTAAAAATTCAAGTAAATTAGTGTCAACAACAGTTATTTCACTCATTATTTATTATATCAGCCACATTGCACACTAACACTTCAACTAAACACAACTCACGAAAGGGATACCTCGGAAACTAAATTCTTTTCAATGTTAAAGCTAGCTTCTTGCGAGCCTTGCGACCAGGGTAGTTTTGTTAGAAAGAGATGGAAAATCTGCGGGTAGGGTTACACAGAAGAATGAGGGGATTGGAAGCTGGTGTGTGCAGGCTTCATGTTTACTGCTGCATCACAAATCATCCTGAGCTGCTGCATCACAATATTTAACACGTAAATATAAATTGTATTAAAATTAATAAATAATTTTGTTCATAAACTGCAGGTTTGTTATGAAATTATTAACTGGGGAAGCTGAGCTTTTTAGCTTACATTGACGCTACGCCACTGTTTGATAGTATTAAACTACATGGAATCCTACTCCACACAGCATGCATAACTCTTCTGAAAAAGAATAGTAGACGAAACACGTTCATTTCCTATGCTCTTCATTGTAAGAATGAAGGCAGATTGTTCAAAGAGCTCAATTTTATTTTTGAAGGTAGGTCACTATGGAGATCCTACCTTTCATTATTATCATTATTCATATTTTTGTTATTAATAAGAAGCTTACTATTATTGTTATTAGTTTCGGCCGTGGTATACAAACTGAAAAAGGCGCGTGATTTTTCAACATATGGCAGAAATCACGGTTGTTGACTTCGACCCCAAGTAAGACACATGTGTTTTTCTTCAGTTAATGTGTGTTATGCAAATTATAATACTCTTTTACCCTCAAAACTAAAGAAAATTGTATTTTACTAACAATTTCAAATTAGTGCAACTCTGAAAATATTGAGATTAGGACAAATGTTTATATGACATTTTTTGCTCAGAATTTCTTCGGAAATAAGCTCCGTAAGTGGGGGTAAATCCTCGTGAATCACCCTGTATATTTTATTTCCTATAGTTCCGTTGTGGTAATCACAAATCACACGTCTGCCTATCAGGCCAGAGAATCCCAAAAATATGGGCTAAAATAAAACATCGACAATGTGAAGGACAGCTTTCGATCACCACCACCATCACCATCAACATCAAAATCACCATGTTATAATTATTTGCCTAAAACAGTAACACAGTTATGTATGCATTTGTGTAGTTACTTGTATATACTATCTTCACACTGTTCAAAGTTCAACAGTGACAGTGTGGTAGCATCAGTTACCACAGGCGAAACTTGAAGCGTTACAAGACTCTCGATATTTCATAACAAAAAAAAACTAATGGAAGTGACTGTTGTTACGTGGGAAAGATATCTTGGGCTAACGCAAACCTGAATCAAGGCCTTTGTCGTTGATCTTGATTAGTAGAAAATCCGAGGTAAACCACTTGTTCATTACAAAGATTGGATTTGTATCGTTGTACTGTATCATTATTATTATTATTATTATTATTATTATTATTATTATTATTAAATTATCATAATTACTACTAACATATTATTTCTATAACATATAATTTCGACTTCAGCATCATTATAATCAGAAGGAGTTACGCAATAAGAGACCAAGCGCCAAAAACCTGTTTCGACATATTGGCCGTTGAAATAAATTTGTTTTTTATAAAACATTTTATGCAAGAAGTATTATAACAAACATACCATTACAAAAAGTAAATAGCACAAATAATACAAAAAAAAGGCTAACCGATTTCTAATAAGAGACCAGCAGTTGAATTAATATTTCAAAGCAAAGTAAATAAATGAATTTTATGTAATAAACGAAATTTTGCTTGTAAATAGCAGCAAAATTCAGATATCACATTCTTGATTTTTTTTTTCCTCCGGTTAAATTAGCTCCAATCAACAGATTTGTGCAAATATCTATTTCTTTTTCTAATTGTCGGTTGGTCTATTATTGCGTAACTCCGTCCAATTTTGGATTGAAATCCTTTCGGGCGTATGAACTTCCAGTTATCAATAAAAAAAATAATTACAACATAAATATTCTGAAAAAAAAAAAAAAAATTCGACGATAATTTATTTTATGCTCGACCATGCCGAAATGCAGTAATTATACACCTGGTAGTAGCCCTTTAATGGACCTCATTAAAGTACATCTATTCATTAAAGTTCAGGTGTTCCACCAATCAGAAATCACCATTGTACCAATATGAAAGCGCAAGTATCGATTATTCTCGGATATGCAATCGAAAGACAACTAGCGAAACGTCACGGACGCTGGAAATCCAATACTGTCGCAGAAGGTTATGTTCTGTTACTATAATAATTAGCGTTAATTGTAAATAATCTTCAAATAATTTCAATTTGTCCTCTCGTTTTTCAATCTCTAAATCAATTTCAACTTTATATCAAGATTAATGTTTAATTTACTCTCTAGATTATATCAAGATCAATGACATTGGTTTCTCGGAAAAAATCAATACTTTCGCATCTGCGCACATCTCACAATTTACGAGATATTGCACAAGGTCAGTTCCGCTCCCCAGTCAGATAAGAATAACATGAATACTTATGAATAATTTCAAGTTAGAAACATGGTCGAGCATAAAAAGTCGTATGAAACTTGCCTATAATGGTAATTAAGACGCTCGTATGAAAATTATGAAACTCGCTTGCGCTCGTTTCAAAAACATACTCGCGTCTTAATTACTACCATTATAGGCTCGTTACATGATGTACTATTACCTCTTAATTCTAAATTGTTCAATCTTTGTCTAAAATTGTCTTCTCTTAACCAGAAAAGTGTTTAACACAATGTTTCCTAACAGTGTTATTTTTATTGTTTCAATTTTTGTAAGTGAAACTTCTTTGGACAGGATTCGAGTTGAAACCTGTGAAAAAAATCCTGTGATGGATATTTTAAGACGGTTTTACGTGTTGTTGCTACCCAGCTATTTTATCGCTTAAATAAAGTTACTGTTTGAATTTTTTTAACCAATTTATACAAATTAATGCATAAACTCTAGTGAGTGGGGCTGTCGCAGGGCAGTTCTTCATCTGTGTAATGCTGTAAGTTTATGCAGTCGAAATCAGTCAGTGAAAATACATTGTTGAGAGGCTTTATCTATTAAATATGCCGAAATCAGGGAATGAAGGAATGAAAACATGGTGCGAAAGATACCTTACAAATGATCCGTCGAAAACTGAATCCAAACGAAAAGTAATAGACTGGAAAGAGCGCGAGAAATTGGGCACTGAGAAAGACATTTTCTAACCCCTTTTCTGCAATTCAGTTACAAAATGTCAACGATTTATTAAATGTTTTTTCACTGCTAACAATAACGAGTGTAATACCTATTCCAATTGGTGTAAATGATTCACAATTAAATCGCAGTTCATCACATAAGCACAGTAAAACTTTAATAATTTCAAGGGAAAAATTGTTCCGAGGCCGGGCATCGAACCCGGAACCTTTGGCTGAGCTCGCCAACGCTCTACCGACTAAGCTAGCAAGAAACTCTACCAGCCCCCGACTCAATTATTCCCTTTTTTAATCCACATACCTCAAGTAAGTTGACAAGACTTCAGAGACCCAACATTGAGTGCACACTTTCTGTGTGACTTAAATTTGTGGTTTTCTGTTAAGAACAGTAACGCGTATTGTACAAATTTGGGGGCCAGATTTACACGTTTTATGGGAAATGAAGAAACAGGTCAAGTGAGAAAACGTATAACTTAACTGAAATAACACTTAATAACACCTGAAATACGATTTTATAACTTCAAGGGGAGAACAAGTTACGTCAATTTAGTAAAATTTTCAAATAAAAAATTCCGAACTTTACTTTGAGTTTATAATACAGTGCTCAAATTTATAACGCATATTCTTGAAGTGCTTAAGATTTTTTTTTTGCAGAAAATATTAGCTGATTAGATTTAAGTTGGCTGATAGATTACCACATTTCAAACTCCAATTAAGAAAGTTTTCAGACGCTGACTTACCTTGATCTTTCAGTGTGACCTTCATTTAATGACATGTGATTATTTTACAAAAAGTAAGTTAGTTAATTAGTTAGTTAGGAGTAAACCATGCCCTTAAATTGTGATAATTGTTCCATAATTATTTGTTCAGTTGCATCATGGTGTGTTACAAAATGTTGCACTGTCTCTAAACAAGTAACAGCTTCATTAAAGAACACGAGATTGTTAGAGGCAAGCATGGATAGCTTCGAATTTCCACGAATTTCAAGTGGACCGCATCTTAACATGCTGTATTTTCGCGTTCTTACGTTTTCACGTCAAATCTAATTTCAAACAATAGTAATATGCGTTACAAGAGGGGTATGTTGAAGTTTTCATGTTCGAAGAAAAGTTTGAAAATCGAAATGTAGTTGAGCTTTTTTAATTTCCGAGAATTGAAAGAAAACATACCGCTCGTGTATCGTACACTATTTTGTGCGAAGATCGTTTATTACATACCTGAAAGAGGAATTTCTAATTAGTTGCAATGAAATCTCCATCTTGGTTTCTGTTCAATGACGGCAAATTTGCAAAACAAAAATATCTCTCTTCAACATTGTTGCTTTAAAATGTTTTCTGTGATTACTATACTCCAGCAAGCCGTGATATACGTCTGTCTTCCCCCCCCCCAGTCTATAAATGCGAACTTAAAACAAACGGTAAGGTTATGTAATAATTTATTTTTCATTTTAATATTTTAACAATATTATTTATATAACATATTTGTCGGGAACCAGAGAAGCACAGCCTTGTTCCCAAGCCTCTTCACCTCCAAGATCCACATCTCCTTCGTTCAAAGTAGCCGCCATGATGAGTCTGGAATCTAGTTGATATTTTTCACGGCTTCCTTAATGTTACTTGCATCACGAATGCAGTAACTGTAGTGGAGTTGTAGAGTTTACTTAATTTTTGCAAATATTTAACAATAATAATTAACAGTGCAATTTAGGTGAAATTGCAGTGGTAAGTTTCCAATTTATAATTATTACTATATTGAACATCTCTAAAAATAATATGTTAAAAGCCTAAAGCAGTAAAATCAATATGTCACTTAAGCGGTAAGAAGAGGGAAATTGTTATGTGTGTTAGGTTGGGAATACTGAATGTGGAATTTTAGACTTTCCGCGGATTGGTTTTGTGCGGAAACCAAGCAAATACGCACGATCTCGCACAAAATTGATTTACAATATATAAAAGATGTTTCATATCTCCTGGAGTTCAAAATACAATCGTATAAGTGTAAAGTGTAAGAAAGGTTTAAAATGTAGACTGTAACAAAAATAAATTAACATAGAAGTATGGGAATAATTTTGACGGGAATTCAGAAAAAAAAAACGTGTAAGTGTGAAAATGTTATATATATATATATATATATATATATATATATATATATATATATATGTGTGTGTGTGTGTGTGTGTGTGTGTGTGAAACAAATAAGTTTTACTATACTTAAAATTAAATAAAAGTGTTAATCAGTTATCTGAAAAAAAATAAAAACAATAATTCACACGTGGAAATTCTGCATTAAGTTAGTCTTATGCCTACACCGAAACGCAGTTATTCATAATACAGTGGACGAGCTTAAGTTAGAACTTGTCAGCTTAATTTAATTACACAAAACATGGCGAACTTCAAAATATTTATACAGAGACAGAAGGAAGACCTGCTTTTAATGATGTATACATTCCATGTAAAAACAGGTCGTCCGTAAAGCTTTCTAAATAGCGGAAACGAGATTTTTTAATGAATCCAGTTTCTTACGCTTAGTAATTCTATGAACTTTCGTCTGGTGCTGACAATCTCAGGAGAGAAATTACGGGTGGAAACAAAACGAAGAGAACTGAGGATTTTATTACTCGGGGTGGCCTTACAAATTGGTAAGCATTTTTGGTTAGCTGGAGCAGCAATTGCGTGTATCCTGAGGTTTTGTGAGCGACTAGCTGACACGACACCTCTCCGCACGTGAGTGCCTTGGCCAGGGTGTCCAAACTTCATCAAGACTAAACTTCCATTAATGAGTTACTGGAGTTTATGTTGCTGCTATACGTGGAATGAAACGCAATACTGTATTGTCTACTATTCAAATCGGTATTATTATTATTATTATTATTATTATTATTATTATTATTATTATTATTATTATTATTATTATTATTACAGGAATTTTACTTGAAGAGAGTAAAGAAATAGGTTTGGACGTAAATCCCGAAAACACGAAGTATACGATTATGTCTCGCGACGAGAATATTGTACGAAATGGAAATATAAAAATTAGAAATTTATCTTTTGAAGAGGTTGAAAAATTCAAATACCTAGGAGCAACAGTAATAAATATAAATGATACTCGGGAGAAAATTAACACAGAATAAATATAGGAAATGCGTGTTATTATTCGGTTGAGAAGCTTTTATCATCCAGTCTATTGTCAAAAAATCTGAAAGTTAGAATTTATAAAACAGTTATATTACCGGTTGTTCTGTATGGTTGTGAAACTTGGACTCTCACTCTGAGAGAGGAACATAGGTTAGGGTGTTTGAGAATAAGGTGCTTAGGAAAATATTTGGGGCTAAGGGGGATGAAGTTACAGGAGAATGGAGAAAGTTACACAACACAGAACTGCACGCATTGTATTCTTCACCTGACATAATTAGGAACATTAAATCCAGATGTTTGAGATGGGCAGGGCATGTAGCACGTATGGGCGAATCCAGAAATGCATATAGAGTGTTAGTTGGGAGGCCGGAGGGAAAAAGACCTTTGGGGAGGCCGAGAGGTAGATGGGAAGATAATATTAAAATAGATTTGAGGGAGGTGGGATACGATGAAAGAGACTGGATTAATCTTGCTCAGGATAGGACCAATGGCGGGCTTTATGTGAGGGTGGCAATGAACCTCCGGGTTCCTTAAAAGCCAGTCAGTGAGTATTATTATTATTATTATTATTATTATTATTATTATTATTACGGTAATTTTACTTGAAGCAAGTAAAGAAATAGGTTTGGAAGTAAATCCCGAAAAGACAAAGCCTATGATTATGTCTAGTGACCAGAATATTGTACGAAATGGAAATATAAAAATTGGAAATTTATCTTTTGAAGAGGTTGAAAAACTCAAATACCTAGGAGGAACAGTAATAAATATAAATGATACTCGGGAGAAAATTAAACACAGAATAAATATAGAAAATGCGTGTTATTATTCGGTTGAGAAGCTTTTATCGTCCAGTCTGTTGTCAAAAAATCTGAAAGTTAGAATTTATAAAACAGTTATATTACCGGTTGTTCTGTATGGTTGTGAAACTTGGACTCTCACTCTGAGAGAGGAACATAGGTTAGGGTGTTTGAGAATAAGGTGCTTAGGAAAATATTTGGGGCTAAGAAGGATGAAGTTACAGGAGAATGGAGAAAGTTACACAACACAGAACTGCACGCATTGTATTCTTCACCTGACATAATTAGGAACATTAAATCCAGATGTTTGAGATGGGCAGGGCATGTAGCACGTATGGGCGAATCCAGAAATGCATATAGAGTGTTAGTTGGGAGGCCGGAGGGAAAAAGACCTTTGGGGAGGCCGAGAGGTAGATGGGAAGATAATATTAAAATAGATTTGAGGGAGGTGGGATACGATGAAAGAGACTGGATTAATCTTGCTCAGGATAGGACCAATGGCGGGCTTTATATGAGGGTGGCAATGAACCTCCGGGTTCCTTAAAAGCCAGTCAGTGAGTATTATTATTATTATTATTATTATTATTATTATTATTATTATTACGGTAATTTTACTTGAAGCAAGTAAAGAAATAGGTTTGGAAGTAAATCCCGAAAAGACAAAGCCTATGATTATGTCTAGTGACCAGAATATTGTACGAAATGGAAATATAAAAATTGGAAATTTATCTTTTGAAGAGGTTGAAAAACTCAAATACCTAGGAGGAACAGTAATAAATATAAATGATACTCGGGAGAAAATTAAACACAGAATAAATATAGAAAATGCGTGTTATTATTCGGTTGAGAAGCTTTTATCGTCCAGTCTGTTGTCAAAAAATCTGAAAGTTAGAATTTATAAAACAGTTATATTACCGGTTGTTCTGTATGGTTGTGAAACTTGGACTCTCACTCTGAGAGAGGAACATAGGTTAGGGTGTTTGAGAATAAGGTGCTTAGGAAAATATTTGGGGCTAAGGGGGATGAAGTTACAGGAGAATGGAGAAAGTTACACAACACAGAACTGCACGCATTGTATTCTTCACCTGACATAATTAGGAACATTAAATCCAGATGTTTGAGATGGGCAGGGCATGTAGCACGTATGGGCGAATCCAGAAATGCATATAGAGTGTTAGTTGGGAGGCCGGAGGGAAAAAGACCTTTGGGGAGGCCGAGACGTAGATGGGAAGATAATATTAAAATGGATTTGAAGGAGGTGGGATATGATGACAGAGACAGGACAGGGACCAATGGACTTACGTGAGGGCGGCAATGAACCTCCAGGTTCCTTAAAAGCCAGTCAGTAAATAAGTATTATTATTATTATTATTATTATTATTATTATTATTATTATTATTATTATTATTTCCTTAGAGATATTTCCTAAGGAACATATTTCATAAGTTTATTCCCTATAAGAAATTTACAAATGGGAATTTCCTAAGAAATTGGTCCAAAATTATTTCGTAACACACTTCCAACAATTTACTACTTATTATTAAATATATCGATGGTGTTTGGGTAAAGAGAAGTAAGTCATAATTTGAGTTTAGAGATAAATGAAGTTCAAATTTCGGATCCTTTTAGCAAAAATTTTCTACACATATAAAACACATGAACTGCTAGTATTATTTTGTTTTTTTGCACACTCACTTGTAGAATTTGACTTGTGTATTCACCTGGGCGGCAAAACTCCATTTTCATAAAGAATGAGATATGGCTAACAGGAAATCAAACCTTCTACATTCTTCTACGAGTATCAATAATTTTGTTCCTTCTTTTGTCGATGAAATTTTTAATGTCTGGTTTAGACTGCATCACTGAAATTTTTCGTTCAGATTACAAAGCTCTTATTATCTGTTTCGACAGCACAATTTCCAATTTTGTTTACTCCTAGAAACCTAAATCTCATGACAACATTGAACATCATTGAGAGAACCATGGGAATGAAGAATATGAGTCGTGATCAAACTTGTAAAATCCGTTATATCGCAGAAATGACTGTGTTAAAAGTAGTCTATAGCATTAGGAAAAATGTATTATATTCTGAAAGATGTTAGTGATATATATCTGAATACTGTAACATTATAGAACTTGAGTGAGCAATTTATCTCCCTACCGGAAAGCGGCAACTTTCAATATCAGCTGGCTCTCTCCCATACGCCGGTTCCGGAGACAGCACAGTATCTGTAGTTCGACGAGCCATAAACTATTAATGTAAAATATTATTAAATATAAACAGTTAAAACGTTTATTCTCACTTGAGATTAAGGAGTTAAGATGTGTGTTTTCAGAGAAAGACCTGTTAAAACGCTTATACACTTCCTTGCCACTGAAGCAATCCGACATCGATGAAGGTTATTTCCGTTATTACGGTTCTGAAATTATTGCATGCATTAGTAAATTATTTCTAAAACTTCAATAGCAATATTCTGTGAAACATAAATTTAAAAGGGCACAGATATTTCTGTACCATCAAATGATATCTAACTGACTATTACACTTTTACTACGTCACACTACTTTTGACCAATAAAACGGTACGAAAGGAAGTCTTTCAACCAATCATGGCTGATTATCGCACAATTTTATCGCGTCCCTAACATTTCTTTAATTTTATCGCGTCCCTAGCATTTGTTTCTTTGTTTGCCAACATTTGAAACTGCGCTGGTCTGGAAGTCAAAAATATATATAAAATTACAAACCACTCCAGTCGATGCACAGGAGTTTCAAATATGACTCGCATTGGCATTCAAGAACAGGAATTAATAAAAATCACTGATCATACCTATGCATCTTCTGAAATCCGATTTACAAATAAATGAAGAGCACCATTCGGAAATCCTGAATAAGTTGAATACACCATGTAGGCCTAAATCAACGAGTTCCACTTCTATTATGCACACGTCCAATATAACATCAATTGAACCACCAACCACATTCAAATTTGAAAATTGTACATTCAATAATTATTCTTTTTAAAATTATTCATGTTTATTTTTTATGTCATCATCGTTAATTAAAACTTTTCTAACACTTGTGTATATTAGTTAGGTTATGTTATAGCTTCTGCTCTGAGAGGATAAAAAGAACTTCTGCTATATGATATTATGGATAGTCACGTATCAGAGATTGTTTAATATTAAGATTTATTGAATAGTAATCATTACAGTGTCTGTATAAAGACACTACTGCCATCTAGCATGCATCTAGCGTAATATTTGTAATGTTGAGATGGTACAATAATACATTTGAAGACAGTTGTATTTTCGTAAGTCAATATTTTATTGTATTGGAGTACTTCGTTACTTCTAATCTTTATATACTTTCTTCTAATCGTGTAATACTCAATTAAATCCCACTCGAGTTTTGATTTTCTCTAGATAAATCAAAACGTCTAGTGAGATTACTGTTGATAATTCTCTTAAAATTTTACATGTTTTCTAAAGCGTAAAAGGAAATACAAAGGAAGTGCGTGATCGTTCCATCGCTTCCTCTTCAGAGTACATCAGTTTTGGACACTCCTGAAGTGATTCCTCTCTGGTATCAAACCTATCCGCGCCGACCCTAGAGGGTTGTGCTTGTTTTTTGGGTCGCCTGGATATTTGTCTCAGATCATTAATTTGAGGAGCACGCCGTCAACTTTGGCTGCAGTATTAATCATTATAAACGTTTTCCCCTTCCTCCCATATTAACTGAAGTAATACGAACAGTTTTTCCATCTTTTTTACTACTCAACGGTTAGCACTTTAAGGCATGTTCTGCGAAATGAAACTTCTATTTCGCCTTTACAAAGGAAACTGCGTTTTTCTAACGAATGGATGTAGCAGAATAAAATTTTCAAGAAGAACATGTCTCAATGTAAACACTTTTAAAAGTAAAGCTAAAAAACGAGTTAAAACTTATATGAAATTTCAAAAGTAAGAGAGGATTTCAATTATTCATATCGTCGCCGCTTTTTATGCCAACATGAATTTCCGGACATTGTATCTATGGAGAAGGAATGAAACTGTTTAATGATAGCACTCAGCAGTACAGTAACGATTGTTTGTTTAAAAACAGTTTTTTGAACTTAATTTTATTTTGATGACGTTGAAACAGAGTCCTATAATGTTATACTCTGGACGGAATTCTGCAGCCGCTGTTTGGACGTACAAAGAATGGTTAACATTTGGCACAACCGGGTGAAAATTCTTTTCAGAATCGAGGAATAAAATTCAGAGAGAATTATTAGATTATGGACGGAAATGAATTGAAGGTCTCTTGCGTCATTAGATATTACACTTTCAGAAGTATACACGAAGACCAGAATTTTGGTAATGAGAGCATATGAAGGGTTCCGAGCCATAGTGGGCCAAGCGCCATTTATTAAAAGCGGAGAAAGCAAGGGTTAAAGTTAAGTAAATACCGTAGTTTAATGAAGATTGACATATCATTTAGTTTCAATATGTATACTTTATATTACTTGCTAAATGTTTCCATTGAATTATGGTGATAACTTAATTTTAACCATTGCTTTCTACGGTTTTATTAAATGGCGCTGGGCCCACTATGGTTCTGAACCCTCCATATATGGAAATACATATTCAACAATTGAAGGAATCTCTGCAAAAAAAGAAAATAGCTTCACTTTTACAAAGTTGCGGAAAATAACTAAAACATTCTAAAAAAAATTCAAATTTAAACTGAACTTCTTTCCCTTTTTTAGAGTAGACTATGTCCTAGGTACCTTGGAGTTTCATTTTATCACTCACTCATTTATTATAATAGTAATTTAGGGGGCTAAAATATAAACAAATAATGCAATAAGCAATTACATTAAGTTACCCACGGATTTATGAAGAAACTTGATTTCTGGTCGACAACAATTAGAGAAAAGAAATCTGATTCATTCCAGTGTATTAATTAAAGAACGTATGGAAAATTTAACTACCCATAATACGACAAATACTGAGTTTGTTTTTGTGGACATAGTTTGCACAGTTTTAAACAAAAGTTTTCGGCATTTTCCAGAAGAAACTCAAAACAATGATGACAGTTACTGGTGGATACTGAATTTCCTTTCGGACATTTGCGTTCAATTGGCTAGAAATTGAAAATAAAATCATGAAGGAAAACTCATTTCAATTTGTACTTACTGATGGAATGTTGAAACTAGATTTCTTTTTCGTACAGCGTAAACCAGATTTGAATAAAAAAAATGCAATACCGGTATCTCGAGCTTGCAGAAGCAGCTCTAAAGTTTTTATAACATTTGCAACCTTGTATTATGCAAAATAAGTTTGTTTATGATTGTAATCCAAACATAAACGAGAAATCCCGGTGAATTTGAAAATAATATTACTGTGTGTAAGTGAATGCAGATTCCAGATTTGAGAAGATCCCACTTCATATTATTATTTTTTCACTTCATAAATACTGGAGCGTTCTTGTTTCTGTTGGTTTATAAACTCAAAACAAAGTTACATTTTTATTTTATAAACCATTTCGCGACCCCCTTCACGTTCTTATACGACCTTCCAGGGGGTAGCAACCCACACTCTGGGAACCTCTGGACTATAATAGAAAGAGGTGAAAAATCTGTGATGTAAGGCGACACAGAAGTAAAAACATATTATAGGAGTGGGATTAATCTCAAGGGAAGATGATGACGTTCTAGTGGATAATCTACTGTCGGTAATGATGACGAATACGTTTGTTCTAGGAGTGGTGCCAAATGTTTTTTCAAGGAGTGTACTATCCAGTCACCTCCCTCGGGGCACGGAGAGGAATAAAAATATCTTACCAGTTTGTTTCTCAGAATCGTATGCTGGAAATCCACGGTTCGAATGACACACAACTTGATACCCATTAAAAATGCAATAATGCGACTGGACATAATTAAGCAAACAAAGGATTGTAATGCGACTGATGGTATTAGGGGAGGACTTGAAGTTCTGAAATACGCTGGAGTGATTAGGCTACAGCCTGATGGAATAAGAGGAACCCAAGTTTTTGGGTTTAATCTATCCCTCACGCAGTGTTGCTGATAAGTTATAGGCCTACTTATAAAGTGGGAGTCATAAGAAAAAGGAACGACTTATGGAGATGATGGCATGGGTCATTCTAAATAAAATAATTTATGCAGAATGTAACTAAAATGTGAGTCAAAATTTTAGGGAAATATTCTCACATATAGAAAATGAAAATAAGGCCACCGGCGTAGCTCAGTCGGCTGAGGCGCTTGTCTGCCGATCAGGAGTTGCGCTCGGGCGCGGGTTCGATCTCCGTTTTATCTGAATACCTGGTTGACTTTTTCCGAGGTTTTCCCCAACCGTAAGGCGAATGTCATGTAATCTACGGCGAATCCTCGGCCTCATCCCACCAAATATCATCTCATTATCACCAATCTTATCGGCGCTAAATAACCTAGTAGCTGATACGTCGTCAAATAACCAAGTAAAAAAAAAAAATAAAATGTGTTATGAGCATAGGCCTATGTCAGAAAACGCTTTATTTCTTTGTTATTGCATCTTTTGCATCACCTTGAAGGACGGAGATTCAAGGAATTCCTGAAAAATGACCTCATGTTCATTTCAGTGTCTGTGTTTGTCGGTTTCTCAATCGAAATTTTCGTGACCGCTATGTACGTATACGTGGACAAGATTCTTGGCCCTCACGCTCCCCTGACCTAAATCAATTAAGCTTATTTGTGGCGGCAAGTAAAATCGCTTGTGTATGCAACCCCAGTGCAAGATATAAGGAGTCTTCGTGACGATATTGTAGGAGGCTGTGAGACAATCCGCAATTCTCCGATACATCAGCGCATCCGATGGTGAGTTGATGCATGTAATACGTGCTTCGGAGGACATCTTGAGCATTTATTAGAAGGCACTTGTAGATATTCCTTTGGTATGTTATCCTACATTTTGTAATGTAGGCCTACATCTGATTGTAGGCGTTTCCACATTTCTGGTATTTACTGTTATGATATTGATTGTAGTGTAGGCTACTATGGACACGATAGCTGTGATGGAATTTCACACAAAAACAAACTAGCTTGTGTGTCGTACAATATAAATAGAGTTATAAGGAGAGATCTCTAACAAAGAAACAAAGCTTTTCCGGACATACTTTTATAGAACCTTTTTCATTCTGTAGATATGAGGAATGTTTCACAACAGTTTTGACGTACCTATTACACATACTGTATTTTTTAAGTAACAAGTCTGTGTGTGATATGTCCTGGGAAAGTACTGTATGTAGGCCTAATATGCCTGCATTTCATAATAACTATTTCTATATATTATATCTTTGTATTTGTATAATATAAATATCATTTTTATTGTCATACACATTTAATGTAATATGTGTATTTTATGTCATAATTATGTATATATTTATGTAAATATTTGTACAGGGCTATAATATGTATGATTTAATTACAGCCCCAATATACCTTCTGGTAAAATAGGATTCTATAAACTTGGAAATTCAATAATACATACTGTATACCAATTTGGTTTGCACTCTATATCCTAAAATATTGGCAATACGGCTGTGTCAACTTTGTAGTAACAGAAGAATTGTTCTCAGAACACGGGAGGGGCGATAGTAGGAAAAAGAAGAATTCCATAGTTGCTTCGTACAATTTTTTTTTCTTCGATTTTTAACTACAAAATTACATTCTTCTTACGCATTTATCAAAACAACTGTTACAAATCACGCCACTCTTGTAAATTCTTCACGACTGTAGGCTACATTAGGATGCATAATTAAACTGTAAAGAATCGAGTTCCTAAAGTCGTATGATTTGTAACAACTTTTGTGATAAGTACGTAAGACTAATGTAGGCCTAATTTTTAGTTAAAAATTGGAAAATAAAATCCGTACAAAGCAATTAATACATTTTTAACTTCAGAATACAAGCCAATTAAAGAAACGTTACTACTGAATAGTTCATTCTCTATTTGTATATTCTTTTACCCTTAAAACTGAAGAAAAAAGGTATTTTACAAACAATATCAAATTAGTGTAACCCTGAAAATATTGAGAATAGGACACATGATTACATGACATTTTTGCTCAGAATATCTTCGGAAATAAGCTCCTTAAGGGGAGGCAGAGGTGAATATTTCAAAATCCACAAAATTTATCCGATTTGTTTGAAATTGATCATGGATACTAAGTATGTTATTAGTAATGGACATACCAAGTTTCAACTTTCTAAGCACAATAGTTCTGTAAATATTAATAATTTTATAAAACTTTATATCGTTTCATATAAAATGCTCCATGCATCATATTGTAAGAAATTCTCAATATTTATTATTATTTATATGTTTAGAGAAGGTATATAAATAATGATAAGTATTAGTTTATTATGGGAATAATATAGTAATACAGTTATCTTGGTTTTAATTTCATACTTTTAAAGAGCACAAAATCAAAAACTAACATCGGAATATGAAAATGAAGATAATAAAAATGGAAAAAAAAAAAACAAATGTTCAATTTTTCTTCAGTTTTGTTCGAAAATTTCACCTCTGCCTCCCCTTAAGTGATGGTAAATCCTCGTGAATCACTCTGTATAAAGAGAAAATATATCGCACGTCACTCATTAATTAATTCTCTTATCACAGACCAATTATTACTCTCAATTTTCAAATCGTAATAAGAACAAAACATTCAAACCAACATATCAGTGGTTTCACTCCAGGATTTTGGTAACGTAGTGTTCTACATGCCGTTGTACCTCTGACAAGAGTGCAGAATTTGTAACAAGGTTTCCTGTTGCCATTTTTTTTACTAAAATTACAATTTTACTTTCATCACGGTCGACCTGGTTGGCAAGTTGGTATAGCGCTGGCCTTCTATGCCCAAAGTTGCGGGTTCGATCCCGGGCCAGGTCGATGGCATTTAAGTGTGCTTAAATGTGACAGGCTCATGTCAGTAGATTTACTGGCATGTAAAAGAACTCCTGCGGGACAAAATTCCGGCACATCCGGCGACGCTGATATAACCTCTGCAGTTGCGAGCGTCGTTAAATAAAACCTAACATTTAACTTTCATCACTCCCAGATAAAGTAACTCGTACTTACCGAATCGTCTAGTAGTTTAGAAGAATTCGCTGTCAGACATTCCCAGAACCACATTTTCGATATAAGTATGCTCAAATCGTTACATTAATTTCCACTGAACACTGTAAATAGAATTTCGCAGGCTCACAGTCCGCTTTCTACATAGTTCGCAGGCCTACGACGAGAGTGTAATCTTCGGACCTCAGTGTTCGCTACTATAAATTCCCAGGTTACCTATTTTCACTTAGGAGGACGTCCTCGTAATCTATCAATTTACTTTTGCGGATTAGCGAGGTAGTGGTTTATTAGAGTCCAACATGGGCGGATCTCCCCTCCCCTCGTATTATGGTACCGCCTTGAATGCATTCATATCTCCGACCTTGCCGGCAAGTAGGCAGGTGCTACTGTGGCCTTATCCATGCTTTGCAGTGTGTAATAAGTAATAACTCTGTTGACCGCCCATTTTACCTCCACTTTCCCCCTCCCAGCGACCGTGGTAGCCCGGCCCAGTTCTGCCCATTCCTTCACAACCCAAATCACACTGCGTAACATCTCCATCCGACCTTCGCAAGTCACACAACAGACATTTCGTTATCTATTATATTCGAGCTTCGCCACCCAAGGACTCCGGTCTCTGACCATCTTTATTTTTGTACAGACATCGGAACTGTACGATACACGCGACGGGAGTGTTGAATTGAATTGAATTGAATTGAACTGAAGAGGGGCACTACGACCCAGCATTAAATCTATTGCGCTAGACCAGCGTTTCTCAAACTTTTTTGAAGTGGGGATCACTTTTCAAAGTCAGAACAGTTCCGCGGACCACCTTAAACTTGTTCCCTTGGAAAGAAAATTTATCATTTTCGTAGAATATCTTATAATAATAATAATAATAATAATAATAATAATAATAATAATAATAATAATAATAATGGTTTATTTTAACTGGCAGAGTTAAGGCCATTCGGCCTTCTGTTCCACTGAACCAGTATGATAGAAAATTACTACAATGCTATGAATATAACATAATTAATACAATACAATAAAATTCAAAGCAATACAATACTACAATACAAGACAATATAATACATAATTAATATAAGACAATGACAATTCTTTTCATCTTCACTACACCAATAAAATAATAATAATAATAATAATAATAATAATAAATAATAATAATAGTCATACCTAAATTAAATTAAATTATTAAACTCGATCACAATTATAACTTCAAATTTGACTGCGCCCGTAAGAAATCGTTTAGCCTTTTCTTGAAAGTGGTTATTGTCTGGCAGCCCCTAATCTTCTGAGGTAGAGAATTCCGTTCACGGGGGACTGAGACAGTAAAAGAGGATGAATAGTGGGATGTTCTATGGGCAGGAATTTCTAGGATTTGGCTCTCCTGTGACCTGGAGTTTAGATTGTGATTGGAGGATAAGTAGTTACACCGGGAACGAAGATAATTTGGAATAGAAGTGTGGAGAACTCGAAATAGAAGAGAGAGCGAATGAAGTGTTCTACGGTTACTAAGTTGCAGCCAGGGTAAAGATTTGAACGAGGGTGTAATGTGGTCAAATTTGTGAGCATTACTGATGAATCTGACACACATATTGTGCACACGCTGCAGCTTGTTCGAAAGGTCAGTTGTCAAGTCTGTAAGTATTACGTCGCAATAGTCAAACAGTGGTAGTACGAGGGTTTGCACTAAAGTCTGTTTTAATTTTGGCGGGAGGAAGTTTCTGAATGGGTTAAGAGAATGCATGGTATAGCACACTCTCTTGGATATTTCCTTTATTTGGCATTTCCAATTTAAATTTTCGTCCAAGAAAATGCCGAGGTTTCTGACGACGGAATGGTACGGAATAGTGGCATTATTTACTTTTTTAATAATAGTATACTTATATTTTAAAACTGAATTAAGATTCGGTACTTTGGTCCTCTGTTATGAATTCGGGTGGTCCCTGGCTGGGTTACAGGCGCGGCGCCAGATGTGCAGGGAAAAGGTGTCGAGAAACACCACGTAAATCCCTCTTTTGTTGCTGAGAGTAGAGTGAGAAGTCGATAGACGGGTAAGGTAATACATTTCATAAAACGTCTGTACTGGGAGAAAAAGCGAAATTCTATTGCCATGTGTCATTTCCAAACTCTGAGATTTTAAGCTAGTGTGGTACGCAATTCGTTCGATTTTTATGCTTTCTTCTTTTCTTTTGAAGGACCACAAGGGCAGACCTCGAGGACCACAGGTGGTCCGCGGACCATAGTTTGAGAAACGCTGCGCTACACACATTCCCTAACCCACATCGGCCGACTACACCAAGGGCCGTATTCATAAATGTCACTTCAACTTCACTTCGTCTTGACTTCCTCAACTCAGAAGTTAGTTCACGTGAAGTTGGGTGCGGGATTCATATTCAGAGACAATACTTAACTTTCTCTTGGCAAAGTAAAATGTAGGTAAAATCCTAGATCATACATACCCAGATAGGTCGGCCATATAGACTTTGACGTTAACAACTTTTGTCAGGTTTACTACGCTGCCATCTAGTAGTTTGATAAGGAGTCACGTCATAATTCCCATTTGAATTGCATTAGCGACTGTACTGCCATCTCGTGTTAGTTTACGGCGGACGGGTGGCGATCCTGGCGGTTTTTCTCTTCAAAGTGCTGCCGATTTTAACATAGCGATTACCTATCTGTTACATAGCCTATATGATGTAGGGTAAAATGCAAGTAAACTCGATGTTCGACGTCATCGGAACGCGGCCCCGGAGCACGCGTTTAACTCGCAACCCCTACACCACTCCAGTCATCTCAACGGAATATGTAGGCCTATTCTTAACTACTTCACATGAATCAGTGACAGCCACACTGACGAGTCTTCAATCATATTATTCATCGGTGTTGAAAGAGCAGTTTTATTTTAACGACGCTTTAGAGAAATGAGTTGTTAACATGACATTCTGAAGGAAAACATGACGGAACGATGGTGGGACAGACCGTCAAGCGTTTTCTATAGATTTCTCCCCCAATCATGGGCATAAGCACTTTACCAGTTGTTGCTCACACATATATTTTCATAGCCTCCAAGACTGTCTTGTTAAATTATAACTAGAACCCGATCGCGCTCTTGTACGAACACAGGACTGAGCTTAAACAGGGATAATAGTAATGACAGTGCCATGTGAAGGCGAAATGAGTCCAAGGCCCAACGCCGAAAGCTACCATGCAATTCCCCTTTAATTGGTTGAGGGAAAACCTCGGCAAAACTCCAACAATATAACCTGTCCCACTCAAGATTTGAACGAGAGCCAGCTTGTTTCACAGTGAGACATGCTGACCGTTACTCCAGAGAGGTGAACGCACCGGCTCCATTCATTGGCCGAAATTTCATGGTAAAATGTCTTCCCTATTATGCCTCCAACCAACGCCTAGGCATGTTGCATTAGTCTAAGGCCTAGAACATGCAGAAAAGCAATTCATTCATTCATTCATTCATTCATTCATTCATTCATTCAGTGTTCTGTCCAAGGGCAGGTCTTTCATTGCAAACCCAACTTTGTCCAGTCTTTCCTATTTTCTGCCTTCCTCTTTGTCTCATGTGATCCATTGAAAAGTCCGCGGGAAAAACGATTAATGTCACAGTTTTGTTAAGGTTTATGTCGTTATCTAATTCAATGGATCACTACGAAATGTAATGTTGTTCTTATGAAAAATGATAAAAAGGAGAATTATCACCACGAATACAGTAGGCCTAATCCTTTCCTTTATTTTCTATAGAAACAGCACTATATCTTGCAGTTATAGACTCAATTAGATCATTATCTAATCCTTAACAAAAATGTGACATTCATCGTTTTTCCCGCGAACTCTTCATATCTTAATATCGTCCATCATCTGATATCTTTTTCTGCTTCGAACTCTTCTCTCGTTCACCATTCCTTCCAGTACATCCTTCAGTAGGCAGTTTCTTCTCAGTCAGTGACCCAATCAATTCATTTTCCTCTTCCTGATCAGTTTCAGCATCATTCTTTCTTCCTCCACTCCTTCCAACACAGCTTCAATTCCTATTCTGTCTGTCCACTTCACACGTTCCTTTCTTCACCATATCCACATTTCAAATGATTCTATTCGCTTCTTTTCACTTCGTCGTAACGTCCATCTTTGTGTCCCATACCATGACACACTCAATACAAAGCAATCATTATTATTATTATTATTATTATTATTATTATTATTATTATTATTATTAGAACTGGGTGCTTTTCCGTTGTTTTCTGATTGTCCTGTGATGTCTCTGAGGAGACTCTATGTAATGCTAATCCCATGACTAGGAAGGTCCATACTTGTGAAATTTCTAGTGGAATGTTAAATGTTATGTTTTATTTAACGACGCTCGAAACTGCAGAGGTTATATCAGCGCCGCCGGATGTGCCGGAATTTTGTCCCGCAGGAGTTCTTTTACATGCCAGTAAATCTACTGACATGAGTCTGTCGCATTTAAGCACACTGTCTAGTGGATGATTCAGTAAATCTCTCTCTCTCCTACCCGCAATGACGTGTAGGCCTATGTCGCAAAAGGGTTAGGTTAAACTGACAAAGAAAGCAGAAATTATTATTATCACTATTATTATCATTATTAGACTATACCTGGTAAGGTTTATCTTGTCTCAGTAGCAATAAAACCAAGTCCCTTCAAATGAGGGTGGAGATTATAGGAGGGTTGTAAATTTTTCAGGATTCCTTTCAAAACCATGTTATTGTACAGGCTACCGGAACTCAGTTTCTTGAAAGACAAGCTCAGTGACGGAACTATACAGTAAGAAGAGAGATATTTTGTTATTTTATTTTGCGCTACAGAATGTATCAACTAGTTCCTTCCGCCACTGGATGGATGGACGGAACCGCTCCACTCCCCCATCGCCATAACAATACAGACGAAGCAAGACATATCTCCTTTCTCTCTCTTTTCACAGTGAGACAAGATACATCACACAGCCTTTAATATCGACAGGATTTTTTCTCGTTGCCAAACTTTCAGAACGGCCCCGAGGTTCACTCAGCCTCCTATAAAATTGAGTACCGGGTCTTTCCTGGGGATAAAAGGCGGTCAGAGCGTGGTGCCGACCACACCACCTCATTCTAGTGTCGAGGTCATATAAAGCATGGGGCTCTACCTCCATGCCCCCCAAGTGCCTTCATGGTATGTTACGGGGATACCTTTACCTTTTTTTTACCTTTTATTAGACTAATATCATTATTAAAATATTTCCTTAATTACCAAATACGTCGATGCCAAACCTCTAACATAGTTTTATTTCGGATTCATTTACTCCAATACTGTTGTAAGTACAAGTTTTATAGATAAGTATAGCTGAGTAAGTAAGCTGAAAGTTCTAGAAGTTTTCACGTAACTTTTACGAAGCGTGACGAAGAACAATTTATGACAGAAGAAACTGAAACCTTGTGACGATTGATGACGAATTATAGATGAAACATCGGTGTGAAGTGACCTAGATGGAACGTATAATTTGAAGATGCAGGAAATGAGTTCAGGCTGTCATTAAGTTTAGTGGCGGTATCTGCCATGGCGACTTGTCGTTTTCCCACACAACTACAGAAAATAAATTATTTACAAAATAATGGAAATTGTTTACTTCAAGAGTTCTTCAATTATTCAGAACAGTTCTTAGCTGTCACACTTTACAATCAGCCGATCAATGGAGGCACAATTATCTTTCAGGTTATATTAAATAAAAGCTCCAAAAAGTTATTCACGATTAGTAGAAAGAATATGACGTTGTTCCCATACAGAAAATTTTGTGGAGCCTGTGGTAGAACAGTTTGATTTTTTCCGCAACAATCAGATATAATTAAATATTGATTGATTAGTACCATACAACAGCATAGAATAGGCGTGGGGCGGAAAGGCTGCTTCGAATTCTGAACGGTCAAAGTTGTAATACGCGATGCAGAATATCTGTGGTTTTAGGCACAGTTCTGATTGGAATTTCTCCATTCTTCATAACAAATATATTGGTAATTTCGTGGCAATGGTTATTTCGTGATATTTTTTTTCCTGGTTCTTTCGTGTTCTAACCAATGGTCTTACGAGATTCATATTTCCGTCAAGAGATTGCATATGTTGTCCGGTTTCCAGAAACATACAGCTACGCTTTTTGAAGCACCTACAATAGTTCACGAAAGAGACAGGAAACCATTTAAGTGGATAATGCGAAAGATCTAATCAGCTGCTTGTCTATGCGGATGACGTGAATTTGTTGGGAGAAAATCCACAAACGATTAGGGAAACGTGGGAATTTTACTTGAAGTAAGTATGGAAGTATGTCCCGAAAAGACAAAATATAAGATTATGTCTCGTGATCAGGACATAGTACGAAATGGAAATACAAATACTGGAAATTTGTCCTTTGAAAAGGTGGAAAAGTTAAAATATCTTGGAACAAAAATAACAAATATAAATGACACTCGGGAGGAAATTAAACGCAGAATAAATATTGGAAATGCTGTTACTTTTCGGTTGTGAAGCTTTTGTCATGCAGTCTGCTCTCAGGAAAGCTGAAAGTTAGGATTTAGGCCTATAAAACTGTTATAGTCTATTACCGGTTATTCTGCATGGTTGTGAAACTTGTATTTACTTGGTGTGGCAATGAGAGTGAACCAAAACCTCGGTGCGTTGTTTGTTACGAAGTGCTTTCAAACGAGTGTATGAAACCCGCGAAATTGAAACGGCACTTAGAGATGAAATACGCAAGTGTAAAAAGTAAACCCTTATCGAATTTTAAAATAGACAGAGTTTAAAATTTCTTATATCGTCATCTGGAAAAACAAATAAATAAATAATGCAGAAACATGCCCGATTTTGAACAAGTAAAGATGTAATTTGGCACATTCTATTATTGGTGTACGACGTACAGTACGTGCCCATTTCATGTACAGACTGGGTGTCGGTAAAACTATTAAGAAAGTCATCAATACATGAAAGGTTCGGCACTTTGGTCCTCTGTTATGAATTCGGGTGGTCCCTTGCTGGGTGAGAGGCTCGGCGCCAGATATGCAGGGAAAAGATGGCGAGAAACGTCATATTCATAGTGCTTTAAATCCCTCTTTCGTTGCTGAGAGTAGAGTGGGAAGTGGGTAGACGGGTAGGGTAAGAAATTTCATTAAAAAAAATTGAAAGGCTATTGCCATGTGTCATTTCCAAACTGAGATTTTCAGCTATAGTGTAACACGCAATTCGATGGAATTTTATTTTTTCTTCTGTCTTTTTTAAAGGACCACAAGGGCAGAACTCGAGGACCACAGGTGGTCCGCGGACCATAGTTTGAGAAACGCTGATCCTATCGATGCGATTCTGAAGAATAATAGTATCTTCATGAATTTCTTTTCCATATACACAAAGCAATCATATGCTATTCAAATCAAGTGTTGTTTTCATTTTGAAAGAATTAAGTTACTTGAGTTTGAAGCTACCTTCCGCTCCACTACTCACATTTAACGCAAGGGGAACTCTAAAAAAAAAAACTGCCTTTCACTTCTGGGTAAGAACTATGAGAACGGTTTTGTAAACACGGCTTGAAAACATCACCGAAAGAAACAATCTTCTCTTCTCACCTCGCTGTCTGTGGTGTGCTGGATCGTTGCGGCTGTATGCGACGTCGAAGCCAGGCGCTGGTATCGATTCCTCGGGCTTTTAATGCGTTTTATCGTTATTTATTGGGGGTAGGAAGTTGACAACGAAATTGCAGTGTAATTTTGTACGGTGTAATAGTCATTCATTGAACATTACACCAGCCATACCTAATATTATCCGCTTCGGAGTTTATTTCTATTTCAACAGAGGGTTTCACTTTCCTGACAACAAAAATTCGAGTTTCAGTATAGGTTTCGTTTGCACAAGCAAGTTTCAAATGGAAGCACTGCAGTGTTTCCTGTTTCAACAAAACGAATGTAAAGCAGTCTTTGGTATGTAATATTATACCTGCACAATGTTTGTATACAAAGGTAAGTTTCTTTGTAAACATGCAGCGAAATCGCTCGGGGAGTTGGGAGAAGGATCACAGTGCTTTGTGTGTCTTTGCAAAATCATGGAATGAATTATTGTGGATTAACATCATGCCCCGGCCGTCTATGGAAAAAATCGAGAAGAAATCCATATGGTAGAAGTATGAATGAGATCCCCAACAAACCTTGTCTTTCTCACAGTTACATGGCACATCTGTTCCATCTTATATCTACAATGGACTGTTTTCGTGATAAACTCGGAAATTGTTTGGCTGTGAATGGTTCTCATTCTGAAGTTATTTGATAATAGATTTTAGTTTACTTTTATGACCTACTCAAAATGATTTTACATACTTATTTGTCTCAATTTTGAAGTCCACGAAACAAGTTCAATAAATATTTAAAAGATATGAAACGAATAAATGGGTAAATTTCTACATATTCATAGGCTTACGTAAAATTTAATGGAGGTTCGGAGTATTCACATTTTAATGTAGCCTACGAGAAGTTAGGGAGAAGTTAATGTTTAATAAACTTACTTATAGTGCACATATTGTTAATTTTAATAGATTTAATAATATTAATAATAATAATAATAATAGTAATAATAATAATTTATTTATTTAATCTGGCAGAGCTAGGGCCAGTAGGCTTTCTCTTCTGCCCAGCCAGACTAATTCTAATCGAATACAATTGGTTACATAGTTATTACATTAATATCTAGACCATAAAACAACATGAAAGTAAACAATGAAAGTTGGATAAGTAATGTTAGTGTGACAATAATAAACATTGGTAAGAAATAGTAATAATAATAATAATAATAATAATAATAATAATAATAATGAGATAATTTAAATATTTATTCTGTGATATATAATTATAACCATTAAACTTTGAGAAACCTGAAACAGCTATTATTGTTAACAAGAATTGTTAGAAAAATTTTTCGTTACTCTATACTTAAATTGGTTTCATGTCTGACAGTCCCTGACATTACTCGGTAGGGAATTCCAAAGCCGAAGAACAGCCACAGTGAAAGAAGATGGATATGGGGATGTTCGGTGGGAGGGAATGGATAATATTGAGGAGTTTTGTGATCTTATGTCTAGGTTATGATGGGTGGATAAATTTTGAAAACGAGACGCGAGATAGACAGGAGTGGAGAAATGTAATATGTGAAAGAGAAGGGAAAGACAGTACGGTGCCATTTAAAAAATTAAGTTTACTGTTACACCGTGTATGGCTCAATAAATTTTCTCGAACGCTGGTATCACATTACATGGTTTATCTCCAACAGTTTTTGTATAAAGCTTTGTTTTGTAAAATTAAAATTTAAGAAGTTATTAGCTATATTCAATACTGGCTCTTCACCCTGGAACGATCATGATTTTAAAATCAAAGGTAGGAAACAGAATACGGATGTAGGTAAATTCTCATTTTTGAATAGAACTATAAATGATTGCAATGACATACCTGCAGCGGTCTTTGAGGGCTGTCCTTCCTTAAGGAGATTCAAGAATAATTTAAAAAGTTGTGTATAAAGTGCAAATTAAAATTAAGGTGACATTTAATATTTAATTTTTTAAGGTGACATGTATTTATTTAGCCTGACAAGTTACTTCCTTGGTTTGAATTGTAAATTATTTAAAAATAGCGTGTAAGAGGACCTTAGACTAGAAATGTTTAGTTTAAATGTAGTTCTGTTTATAAGTATGCATAAAGGTGTAATCATTTGACTTATTTGAACTGTTGTATCAGTGAAGCGAGGTGAGTCAGTGAAGTTATGGTTTTACAGTGCAGTGAATAGTTCCGATCAGTGATAATTTATAGCGTCAATGAAATTTGTTCTATAGTGTCAGTGAAATGTGTGCTAAAGTGTCAGTGAAATGCGTCATAGTGCCACTACAGTGAGTGAGATGAGAGTAAATTGAAAGACTATTGAAACTTATGTAGGGCGTATACATAATTATGTAGGTTGTAATGTAAAATTAGGTATTTTATTTATGTTTTATTATTATTGTGTTAAATTATATTGTGTATTCTTATTGTATTGTGTATTGTATAATTGTATTGTGTACTGTAAATTTATTGTGTATTGCTTATCATTTTATTATGTATTGTTTATATTGTGTATACCACTGCCACCGGGTGCTTGTCCACTAGCAGTGTAAATAAATACATACATACATATTCAGGTCTATATGTCTCTTTTAATTAAATGTCTGTATTCGTAACACAGCAGAGGTTAAAGACGGTTTTTCAAGTGAATCTAAGGCGAATCCGTCATTGTCTGGGTTGTAACTGGCGAATAGACTAAAATAGCTAGTTTTAAATTTACAAACGATTAGATGATCTTCACCACGCATGATGACGAACACACATACATACAAGCGTCGAATATCGACTTTTTCAAACACGCATACAGCAATGTAAATAGTAGCCTACATAGCACACGCCTTCCAAAACAAAAGCATTGTGAGTTCAGGAACGTTACAATTGTGTTTACATTAATAATAAAAATATTTTGATTTCAAACATTTCCATACTTCATATTACTGTACTTCCTACCGCAAATGCCCCATAAAGTGTGCGAGCTATGCGTATGCGTGTGATTACGTGGAGTAATGATGCGTTTCTCAGGGCATTACTTCATAGACGTATCAATAAAAATGTAGCGTTCAAGAGAAAAATATTCATGTAGGATCCAAGTTGGAGATTTTCCATGGTTCCAGTTTGATAAGGCCTCATAATAAAATACGGTTTAACGGGAGACGAGGCAGTTCAGGGTCCTGCTTGAATACAAATGGCACTGTTCATCTTCCGAAACGAAAGTGTCACATGTAAGTGGGCCTACAGTGGCGTTCCACTCGCATGAAATTCCTGAAACCCCACTGACTTATACCAGTAGTGTCAGAGTTGTAAGCTTCAAAACCGGTTGTGGAGCTAGGGCGTGCAGTCGGAGCGTGAACTTGCTTATGTCTGTGGAAACACCGGAGCACACAAGGAATCATAGTGGAGCGCTCCGCTCCGTTTAGTCTCTGTCTGACAACGCTGACTTATACCGTCACAGTAGGTACTTAATTATACAGGGTGATTCAGATATCTGCACCAAACTCGAAAGGAAGAGGAGTGTCGCATTTAGGACCATTTTGTGTCAGAGAACCAACCATTTTCTCCGGCGTATCGTTTAGGAAGTATGCACCCCTGTTCAAAACGCACTGCTTCGTACATTAGTTGAAAAAAAAAGTTAAGTTCTATTTAACGACGCTCGCAACTGCATAGGTTATATCAGCGTCGCCGGATGTGCCGGAATTTTGTCCCGCAGGAGTTCTTCTACATGCCAGTAAATCTACTGACATGAGCCTGTCGCATTTAACCACACTTAAATGAAATCGACCTGGCCCGGGACCGAACCCGCAACCTTGGACATAGAAGGCCAGCGCTATACCAACTCGCCAATCAGGTCGACCATTGGTTGAATGTTTACAATGTTCAACAGAGACACACTCCCTTTTCCTCTCGTACGCCAGTGTACAATAAACTCACAAGAAAATGAATTTTGTTCAATATTGCTCCTTAAAGAGCATAAAATGTGCTTCCACAATCGCAGTTTTAAACATTTTCAAACTGAGCCTTTGGTACATTTTAAAATCTGTATCAAATTAATCCAACTTTTTCTTACTGTATCATATTAGCCCCACTTGACTTGACCCTATAGCAAGTCCGAGCATTCCCTCATGGTGTGATAATAGGGAGTGCGTTGTGCCACAATGTAAATTACAGTACGATTATTTAGTCCTGACAGTCGCCGGAGATGTGCGAGTCCATTTAGTTACGCCAAGGGGTGTTTGGGTTATTCACTTGCTTGCCTTCGGAGCGATCGGATGTCATTGGCGCGGTAGAGCGGTATGTTTCCAGTAAAATTAAGCTGTACTGCATTCCTTTACCGACCGCTCGCCCTTATCTCTACTCCGGAACTCTCCCCATTCCTCCTATTACTTCCCCTCTTTCGCGTCGCTGAGCTGTCAGGACTAAATAATCGGTCTGTAACTTGTTTCATCAATGTACTTTTATGTAGACCCATGTCTTCGGCAGGGGCGGTTATTCAGGTGAAGTGCTATTTCACCTATTTATGCGCAAAACACAATTTTATCTCGTATTAATAATTAATTATAGTTATTACCGGTACCGTATTTCTAAAACAAAAAAGTTTTCTTTTCATTCGTTATGAACAATCTTTAGTTGTATTAATAGTACCTATAACCGTCCGCTGAATAGAATAATGTCAACTGTTACGAGCGCCGAGCGGGTCTATTAGAACTTGCAATACTGTAGATGTGAAATTATTTGGGTTTTCATTCTCATACAGCACTTGGTTTCCATGGTAACGTGACGTCACGCACTGAAGAAGGATTGTATGAGTGAAGTGCGTTTCTGAGTCTTTCAGTTACGGAGAATTGTCAGACTTGTAGGTGGAGTAACAAGTTTGCAGATCTAACGGTACTAATAATAGGGAAGGGTTGAAGCTGGTCTCCAAGGCCGGGGGCTATTGTTTAAGGGCTGTGAAATTTTACAGTGTGTACTACCTGACTCGAGAATAGTATTCTCATTCCCTGTATCTTAGCAGCCACCCCTGCAGTGGTAAATTAGCTGGATCTATGATATTTTATCAACAGTAATCTCACTAGACGTTTTGATTTATCTCGAGAAAATCAAAACTCGAGTGGGATTTAATTGACTATTACACGATTAGAAGAAAGTATATGAAGATTAGAAGTAACGGAGTACTCCAATACAATAAAATATTAATTGACTTACGAAAATACAACTGTCTTCAAATGTATTATTGTACCATTTCAACATTACAAATACTACGCTAGATGCATGCTAGATGGCAGTAGTGTCTTTATACAGACACTGTAATGATTACTATTCAATAAATCTTAATATTAAACAATCTCTGATACGTGACTATCCATAATATCATATAGCAGAAGTTCTTTTTATCCTCTCAGAGCAGAAGCTATAACATAACCTAACTAATATACACAAGTGTTAGAAAAGTTTTAATTAACGACGATGACATAAAAAATATACATGAATAATTTTAAAAGGAATAATTATTGAATGTACAATTTTCAAATTTGAATGTGGTTGGTGGTTCAATTGATGTTATATTGGACGTGTGCGTAATAGAAGTGGAACTCGTTGATTTAGGCCTACATGGTGTATTCAACTTATTCAGGATTTCCGAATGAATAATTTTAAAATGAATAATTATTGAATGTACAATTTTCAAATTTGAATGTGGTTGGTGGTTCAATTGATGTTATATTGGACGTGTGCATAATAGAAGTGGAACTCGTTGATTTAGGCCTACATGGTGTATTCAACTTATTCAGGATTTCCGAATGGCGCTCTTCATTTATTTGTAAATCGGATTTCAGAAGATGAATAGGTATGATCAGTGATTTTTATTAATTCTTGTTCTTGAATGCCAATGCGAGTCATATTTGAAACTGCTGTGCATCGACTGGAGTGGTTTGTAATTTTATATATATTTTTGACGTCCAGACCAGCGCAGTTTCAAATGTTGGCAAACAAAGAAACAAATGCTAGGGACGCGATAAAATTAAACAAATGCTGGGGACGCGATAAAAATTAAACAAATGCTAGGGACGCGATAAAATTTGCGATAAGCAGCCATGATTGGTTGAAATACGTCCTTTCGTACCGTTTTATTGGTCAAAAGTAGTATGACGTAGTAAGAGTGTAATAGTCAGGAATACACCACACATACATTAGCAAAGTTTGAAAGTTGTTTTCCGCGGCGTGTATTGTTTCTTTTCATGAGCTCGCCAGTTTTGTTCGAGCTCTTGTTTGAAAGTATAATGCGCCCGTAAATGTACACATGTACTGTGTACGTATATATTAACTTATTATTTAATGTATTTAGAGTATATTAGTGATAAGTGTATATAGTGTATCAATCCTACATCTAAGTGTATATTATATGTTTAATCACTGTAGTGCTATTATAGAAATACGACTACTTAGAGAAAATGTTGATAAATGAGTGCGAAATATGTATCCCCAAAATGACACATTTGTAATTTATTAGAAATGTCGTTTTGTAGACTTAAATATGAGAATAAAAAATATGTTTTAAATTCTTGACGATCTATAGTTCTATTAGAAGTGCTAAGGAAATATAGAATTTGTATAAAATAACTTTAAAAATGCTTCCGATGAAAGAAGCTTTTCATGCATTTGTTTATGTGAACAGCACTTCACCTATTTTTCTTACGGCGAGCCGGTACTGGTCTTCGGTGAGAAAATACAATGCCCTAACAGTTCGAATGACGACTAACGGTATGAAATACATCAAAGTGTCTTACAACCACGTAATATTAACCTATACAACAAAAACAAAGGGGGATAGGTATGTTTTTCTGTAATGTTTATGAAGTGCTCCCATCGTTTGATAAACTGCTACAAATGGATTGCTCTGTCAGAAATACAAATATACTGTAGTCATCCAACTCTATCCGCAGGCTGTTCGTTCGACGCCGGAGGCCTGTATTTCGTTTTCGCTCTGCTGGAATTCTATGGACAAATGACGTGCAACAGTGTCACACAATGAATATCGGCGGCTGAAGTTCGAAACTAAACTAAAAAACCAACAAATATCACTGCTGAAACGGTGCAATCAAATAGCTGGAAGGAATCGTAACAAACAGGTGTTCTAAATCGGACATATTGCCCGTGACAAGATTCGAAAAACAACCGCGACCTCTACACAGTGTGGAAGTTGCACTATACCGTTTTATAAACCACACTGGATAGCCTTTACTCACATACCGACGCTTTCAGGAAAGAAAAAAATATTAGGGCTACTTAAACTATAGACAACAAAGAATTATAAGTAGCAGATCTTTCATATCTGTAGGAATTAACATTTTTTATGCTCGACCATGCCGAAATGTAGTAATTATACACCTGGTAGCAGTCCTTTAATGCATGTCATTAAAGTACACCTACTCATTAAAGTACAGGTGTTTTCAGCCAATGACAACTCAGCTTACAACTGTTCAGCCAATGACAGGTCAGCTTTCTACCGTTATAAAACCGCAAGTATCGATTATTCTCGGATATGCAATCGAAAGAGAATTAGCGAAAAGTCACGGAGGCTGGAAATCCAATACTGTCGCAGAAGGTTATGTTCTGTTACTATAATAATTAGCGTTAATTGTAAATAATATTCAAATAAATTCAATTTGTCATCTCGTTTTTCAATGTCTAATTCAATAATCAAGGTTATACCAAGTTTAACGGGATTACACAAGGTCAATGACATTATTGTTCCTCGGAAAAAATCAATACTTTCGTGTCTTCGCACATCTCACAATTCACGATCTAGAACAAGGTCACTTCCGATCTTGTCAGATACAAATAAAATGTACCCTATACATCTGAATAATTTCAAGCTAGAAATATGGTCGAGCATAAAAAGTCGTATGAAACTTGCCTATAATGGTAATTAAGAAGCTCGTATGAAAATTATGAAACTCGCTTGCGCTCGTTTCATAAACATCCATACTCACTTCTTAATTACTACCATTATAGGCTCGTTGCATAATGTACTATTAACAATTTATACTTCAGCAGAATACACGATGTACAGGATGCTTCGCTCGAATGTACCCAATTTAATTTGCCTTCAAAAATGTAATGGTTTAAGAGAGAAAGACTAGTTAACGAATACTGTGTAATATTCCAGACACCGACTCCTGACATAATTGTGAACAAAAATGTTCATATACACATCATTCCGATTTTGAATGGTTCTTTAATCCATAACAAAGATTCCTGTGAACTTCTATCGAATGTTTAGAATTTTACTGTAGGCCTACTGTAAGTACAGTACGATTATTTAGTCCTGACAGTCGCCGGAGATGTGCGTGTGGGACAGGCGAGTCCATTTAGTTATGCCAAGGGGTGTTTGGTTTATTCACTCTCTTGCCTTTACCGACTGCTCGCCCTTATCTCTACTCCGGAACTCTCCCCACTCCTCCGATTACTTCCCCTCGTTCGCGTCGCTGAGCTGTCAGAACTAAATAATCGGTCTGTAATTCCCATGTTTGAAAAGTAGTCAAAATATTACATAAAATTTTATTGACAACGAAATGCGTACTGTTTTCGTTCTTAACAATTTTGTTTGATTTATTACTAGTACATGTACTAAGCTAATGCAGTAGTTTACACTCGGGCGATTACCTTCATTGTTACAGAAGACGGAACCTTTTACAACCAGTTTAATACAAATTATCCATGTAAGCAATAATGACTTCAATAAATTTATAATGCACCCAGTACCAATTTCCTCGATATTTAAATGCTTGTTCCTTCGTAACTTTCATGTTTATAACACAAAAAATTACAAATAGATTCGTCCAATTGTTTCTGAAATAGAATCAGAAACGTATAATTTAATAAATAACAATACGATTACAGGTGTCAAAAATGAATACAAGTCATTTATAACAAATGACAATAAAAATAGTCACAACAAAATTTCGCGGCCTATTGATAGGCCTAAATACCCAAAGATCCTACATATACGATATGACCTAAGTAAGATATTAAGGCGTGTATGAATAAAATGAACGAAAAAATCTACCACACAATTTCACGAAAAGAAATGAACTTCAATCACATCAGGCAAACAACAGATTCATTTTCTATTAGTTCTACACACCATAATAGCACAATATCTTCATAATACGGTCTAATATGAACTAAACTTCAAACCATTATGTTACGACTTTGGCTCTGGTAGAGGGGAAGAGAAATCCTGATGACCTATCTCTATCAGGTTAAACAACAACTGGTGCTACTGCTACTACTACTTACTACCCCAGATCACATATAAATTGCTCATTCCTATGTTAATATCGGTTGCACTTTGAAGAGAACAACCGCCAGGATCGCCACCCGTCCGTCGTAAACGAACACGAGTTGACGGTACAGTCGCTAGTGCAATTCAAGTGAGAGTTATGATGTGACTCCGTATGTAACAACTAGATGGCAGCATAGTAAACCTGACAAAAGTTGTTACCGTCAAAACCTATAACGCCGAGCAATCTGGGTATATATGATCTAGGTTACTACTATTACTTACTACTTACTGCTACTACTACCACATCCGAAACGGATGAACAGAAATATTATATTTTAATAGAATGTTAAGATTATCATCCCCTTTTAGATAAAGTGTCTGAAGATAGGAAATTCAATCTGAAATTCAAAACTGGGAGTAGGGGCGAAATGTGGCTCTTCTGTATGGTTGTGAAACTTGGACTCTCACTCTGAGAGAGGAACATAGGTTCAGGGTGTTTGAGAATAAGGTGCTTAGGAAAATATTTGGGGCTAAGCGGGATGAAGTTACAGGAGAATGGAGAAAGTTACACAACACAGAACTGCACGCATTGTATTCTTCACCTGACATAATTAGGAACATTAAATCCAGACGTTTGAGATGGGCAGGGCATGTAGCACGTATGGACGAATACAGAAATGCATATAAAGTGTTAGTTGGGAGACCGGAGGGAAAAAGACCTTTAGGGAGGCCGAGACGTAGATGGGAGGATAATATTAAAATGGATTTGAGGGAGGTGGGGTATGATGATAGAGACTGGATTAATCTTGCTCAGGATAGGGACCGCTGGCGGGCTTATGTGAGGGCGGCAATGAACCTTCGGGTTCCTTAAAAGCCATTTGTAAGTAAGTAAGTAAGGGGCGAAAGGTTGGAATAGTAAACTTAAACAGCATGGTTTTGAACTTCCCCTCAAAAACTAAATAGACGCATTTTTCGTCAATATCGTGACCCCTGCACATCTAAAATTATTTAAGGTGAGAAGCTTTCAATGACCACATGATAGGCTTATATGCGAATTATAGAAACATTTTCAAATGGTATGTAAAAGTAAATGAAATAAATAGTGTGCTCCTAAAAGTTATATTTCAGAGCTTAAAATTTCTTGGAGCGATCCATTATAATGCTTTAACAATCACGTCGAAGTATGGATGCAATTTATATATTAACAGATTTTAATGATTTTTGCGTACTTTCAACGTAGAAGTCTTCTCAAATTACAAGGACTGAGTTCCCACTAACGCTCATAGTACGCCACTGATGCTGGAATTGTAGTTATCTGCTGTATGAAGTTAGATAATTATTTTTCTCTACGAGTTTTAATTTTAAATCTTGGTTCTCTTAGCAATTTCATTTCACATCAAGTTTAAACTGTTTGCTATTTGTATATTCCACCTCGTTTCATCCATTCCACGCTTCCAGTTTTTACTTTATGTCTCAGAAATGCGGTGAAGAAAACTACAAGAAAAAGAATGGAAATACATAAGACAGAAAACAAAATAAATTTCTACGTCCCCGCATGTGCTTTCTTATTCCATTTGCTTTCAGGCGCCTTTCGACTCCATCTTTATTCATGTATCGCTCTGTTTCGTTCCATGCTCACTCACTTCCGCCCTCTCTACGACTATAGCGCTGTGGAGGGATCAATGATAGTTCCTCTCTAAACTTCTCTTCAAAGAGCTTCTATCAAATGAAATTCGTTCCTGGACCATCAAACATACACAATCCTAGGCGAAACAATATCAGACAACAACAATCCACAACGACTGTGATATCCTCAACTTCTGCTGACAACTTGGAAATAAAGAACATTTTTCCGTCCCAGTCTATCAGTGACTGTAACTCTGTCAAGGAAAAGTCAAACTTCTGAATTACGCAAGACACGTTTCATGTGAATTTCGTACATAAATTTTGAACGCCTGTTCGCAGTAAGGAAATAACGTAGGAACATTCATCATACATTCAATAATTCATACTTCTGCATAACAAGGATTCAAAGTTTCCGAAACTCTTCCGTGTATATCCTACAAGTTTCTAATCAATCTTTTCTAATACAATTTTAAAGCAGAGACTGCTTGTCTCACGAACGCAATTTCAACTACTGATGCAAATACGACATAGGCCTATAAAGAGTTGTATATATGGGCTCCTTCTTAACGAACATTCCCCCTCATTGTAATATAACTGAAATAAGGTACCCCATTTACTTATTTTCTGACGTATATAAAACGGAACGATGTAAATTGCCTCCGAGAGGCTGTTTACCTTTTCGCAAATACATAAATCGCCGCCTATTTACTAGAGATGTACGTAAATTAACAGTAATTTGTCTAGTGCCTGTTGCTCAGGTCAAATTTTTCGTTAAATTTATTGTTCAAGGAATTTCATTCAATTGAATTGCATCAAATTCCTGTTGTTCACGCTCAAATGTTAGTAAAACCGATTTTGGTTAAACATAAAACACAACTTTTCCAAAATAGAGCAGGTTCTATTTTCGTCAAATATTGGATGAAAGGAACCAATGAACGAAGCGGGTGTGTGGATGTAGCGCTAACTGGTGTGCAGATTGTGAAGTTCAAAGATAAACATTAAACATGGCTGAATCTAGGTGAAACAAAGAAGTGAGTCTGTTACTAGACGAATGACAATCACAGATTTCAATTGAGAAAACAGTACAAAATATTTGAAACAGAGCTTCCGGGCTAAGATGCCGTGGTCTACTGGTGCTGATGTTACCAGACGTTTCGTCTACTTCTACGGCAGACATCTTCAGTGGTTAGGTATCCTCGGTCGAAGTCTTCTGCTCGGGATACCTGTAGCAACTGATGACCTGACTGGTTGCTCGTCCTTATTTATAGCGCTATAAATAAGGACGAGCAACCAGTCAGGTCATCAGTTGCTACAGGTATCCCGAGCAGATGACTTCGACCGAGGATACCTAACCACTGAAGATGTCTGCCGTAGAAGTAGACGAACCGTCTGGTAACGTCAGCACCAGTAGACCACGGCATCTTAGCCCGGAAGCTCTGTTTCAACTAGACACCGGCCGTGAAAGCCTGCATGCTAAGTACAAAATATTACACATAGATGGCAGGGAAAACAGACTGTAGTGTCAAATTTACTGCAGAGATAGAAATAGTGTTTTTGAGAGAAATTGAATGAAAAATTTTACCGTGATCAAGGAACCAATATCATAAATTACTTATCAAAACTTGCATTATATTTAGTGTGCAATGAATTTAACGAAAAATTTGACCATGACCAACAGGCATAAGTTATCGAATCTTAAAATTCTCTACTTTCTCATAATAGTTTATACGGTAGGCCTACTAATTGTTCATCCAACAAAATGACGTATTAGTGAGCATGGTGTCGGTATACATACGCGAAGGAAGAGACAACTGCAAGTCGAAGTGGGAGGGAAGTTTCTCAGTCCAATTTTCCTTCCCCTTACGCACAGGTAGGTTTCACGAGAATGGTCTATACCAGTAGTGTCAGAGTTGTAAGCTCCAAAACCGGTTGTGGAGCTAGAGAGTGCAGTCGGAGCGTGAACTTGTTTATGTCTGTGGAAACACCGGAGCACGCAACGAGTCATAGTGGAGCGCTCCGCTCCGTTTAGTCTCTGTCTGACAACGCTCGTCTATACGCATGCATAATTGATTGTGTATTTTGTTCGGTTCTGGAAAAATTATACATGATTATGTTCCTTGAGAACGGAACCCGGGATTTCTCACATATATTCCAGCGGCGGATTTTCAGGGGAGGCAAGGGAGGCCGGGCCTCCCCTAATATTTTACCAGAACACAATATAGCACTAATAATTTCAGCTGAATTAAGATCACAGACAAATTACAGCAAATGACGAACATTTTCCCTTTTATATTAATTTTACTATTCACTACGACTAAGATGTAAGTTACGTGAAGTCGACCACATCCAGTTGGTGATGCCCGCTCGCTATACTGTAGACAGTACAAATAATTCGTACCGAAAAATAACAGATAGTACTGTAACATGTATAGTCAATATCTAGCAGCCTGCTGTGTCTATGCGAGAACGGGAGAGAGGAGTCGGCTACATGACGCTACTCCCCGGCAACCATGACAACAGCAGTTCAACCAATAAGATAGCTGGTTAGAGGAGTGTTTAAACTTGACTACAACGCGCGAAGGGAGCCGATTTGGAGACGTCCTACTCAACGCTGACAACTGTACTGCTTATAGTCACGGCCGGTTTCGGCTGTATTGGGAAACTCTTTCTCTTCTCTCTTCTTGGTTTTAGAAAATTGAGTCACGTGTTGATAGTTTTCTCTCCATGCGTAAAAGTTTTCATTTATGTTGTTAGATTTTCTCTTGTTTGCGGGTGTTCCTATTATTTTATTCTTTTATGTTACGAGATGTATTTACTTATACAGTATTTTAAATATATCGAGATTTTAGAAACAAATGCAGATTTGTCTCTAGTTTCTTCTAGTAGCAGTTATTCAGTATGTTGTGACCTATTTGATCGGTTTACGAAGAAAGAGGAACGTCCAGCTAATTTTCTGTAAAATTAGACTACGTAATAGTAATGAGCAAGCCCCGGATTCTTAGGTTCGAATCAATTTTCTTGCTATCTAGTTACTCTCGAAATATTGCTTTTCTTGCTCGTTTTATGTAGCAAAGAGCAACATTCTTAAATTCAATATGACCTAAAAAGACCTAATTCGTAGGTTAGGACTTGGAGTGTCCTAAAGAGAGGCAATCTTTACCAAGCCGTTGTAATATATTAACAGTATGTTGTTTATTTTTATTTTTTTTTCCCGTAAAATTATATAAATTCCTAAACATAAGATTTAAAATCCTAAAACATAAATTGGAAAACCTAATTTTAATTTCTTAAAATCTATAAATTCTGCGCTTGGTAATGAGGTACGTCACAGGCCTTATATTTTTATATTCTCATCATTCACGTCTTGGCCTCCTCAACTTTTAAACCCACCGTCCGCTACTGATACATTCTACGCCATGTGGCTGTAAATGACTATTATTTTCTAGTTCACTTACAGACTCAATTTTCTCCGCATCCTTGAATAAATAAAATGACTCCATATCTACACAGGTGGCTCTCATAAGATTCTGGAAATTGTGCTGGAGAAAGAGCAACACGTGACATATTTTTCTTTTTATAGAAGTGTCGGGAAAATGCATTAGATATCATGAAGGAGAAATTGAAGCTACCTTGTATGTATAAAGCTCCTCTGTATACTCAATAAAGTTCAGAATGCAGTTGTACACCGTGAGTCAACTGCAGCCATTCAGGGAAAACAGAATAAAAGAAATGTGCAGTGCGATTAAACAGCATTTCAGCAAGAAAATTGTTTTGCAGCAGGTAGCAGTCTTATATGGTGTACTGTATGGAAATAAGGTTGCAGACACGCTAGCAAAAAGGACAAAAAATCCAACAACCAGAAAACGAATACACATTTTACGTCAGTAAAACGTCCGATAATGTTAAAGTTTGAGCAAAACTTTAAGAATTGCATCTTCATAAAATGCAGGAAATTCACCGTGACAGAAACTTCTACATGATAAAAGTTCCATTCCGTATTATTTCCGAATATCAACTGACGCAAGATTCGGATCTGTTACTGAACATGACTAAATTACACAACATTTAGACGGACTCGTAGTTTGGGAATGTTGATACTTTCAGAATTAAATGAACAGAGAACGTCAAAACTTTTGGACAGGACCAGGTCTTTTGGTATTTTTTTTTAATTTGTCATAGAAATAAATAAAATATCGTACTTATGGTTTAAAGTATGACAGTAATTTCGTGAAAATTTCTTTATACCATGTAATATAATATAGTCATGCACAATGTTAAATAGCAATAATTTTATACGCGGCATTTTGTTAAGATTATTCATCGCGAAATAAAGCTATTAACAACAAAATAACTTAATAAACAAATAAATAGGTAAATACGTAAATAAATAAGTAATTAAATAAGTAAATGTATAAATATAGTACACAAGTAAATATAATATTAATTCATTAATTTATTCAATTGTTCATATCGCCTGAATGGAAGACCATTGGCGCTAGCGAGGGCCATAGAAGAGGCTCGAGTGAAGTCCAAGTCTCCTTACTTTATATCCTAAGGGTGAAATCCAACTATTTTCCCCTATTACTACAGTGGATTGCAGTGATTTTCTACATACTTTCCAGGTTGAATTTTCTTTAGACAACTTCGTTTAGAATTTTGCTGCTGGCAAATAATACAAGTGCCAGTCACTTTCTAATACTTATAGTGACAGCTTCCTTTTTCTTTGAAGAAGCTGCCAACATTCATAAAACATAAGTTACTAGCGTGTGTTACTTTAAATTTTAATTTCATTAATAAATAATATTATTAATATATACATGAGATCCTGTCAGCAAATCAAAACAAGGATAGCAATGACAAACAAAGCTTTTAATAGGAAAACGAGCATCTTCTTCGGATCTCTGGAAAAAAAAATACCAAGGAAGAGGCTAGTGAAGTACTTTATGTGGAGCGTGGCATTCTGTGGAGTGGAAACATGGAGATTACAACGAAGTGAATAGAAACGACTAAAAGCATTTGAAATGTGGATATGGAGAAGAATGGAGAGTGTAAAATGTACAGAGAGAATAATAAATGAAGCCGTGCTGGAAAGAGTGGGTGAAGAAAAGATGATGCTGAAACTGATCAGGAAAAGAAAAAGGAATCGGTTGGATCACTGGCTGAGAAGAAACTGCCTACTGAAGGATGCACTTGAAGGAAAGGCGAACGAGAGGATTTTGGGGCAGAAGAAAATATATCAGATGATAGACGACATTAAGGTAATTATAGGCTATGGATCCTATGCGGAGACAAAGACAAAGGCAGGAAATATGAAAGATTTGAGAATGCTGGATTGGCAGTGAAAAACCTGCCCTTGGGCAGAACAATATAAATAAATGATTAATAGGCCCTATATAATACAGTAATAATTAATAAACATAGACATACATTTAAAAATGGTATTTGGTTTTCGGAGTTCGTACTAATCAATAAATTTCTACGTTAAGTACCATGAATCGTCAACTGTTTACTCAAACTACTGAATTTCATGTTGCCGAACAAATTACATTTTTAAATAAATAAGTGAATAAAATTGCTTCAGTACATAACATTGTTATTTTCCATGTTTGATGATATCTGGTAATAGTTGGCAACATTTAAAAGACGTCCACATTAGCTTTCTAGGAAATAATCTTACCTGAACCCCAGTATACTTTACTGTTTAAGTCAATATATTATGTTTATGGCAATGTTTACATTGAAATTGTTCTGGGGCCGGGTATCGATCCCGGGATCCTTGGCTTAGCGCATCAATGCTCTACCAACTGAGCTACCCAGGAACGTCACCCGACACCGTCTCAATCTTTCCCTTTTTATCCACATAACTCGAGTGGGCTGACAAGACGCCAGAAACCCACATCGAGTGCACACAAACTCTGTGTTTCTCGAAAGATTAAGGTGCCGGGTGAAGTTCCTGGGTAGCTCAGTCGGTAGAGAATTGGTACGCTAAGCCAAGGGTCCCGGGATCGATACCCGGCTCCGGAACAATTTTTACCTTGAATTTATTCAAGTCTGTTCCACAGGGAGCTTTACCTGAAAGCTAGATTTGCATTATATTTATATTGTCAGTGTGGCCCAAGAAGTTAAATGTAACTGATAACAGTTTTGAATATTAAATTAATAAATTCTAGTTAAGGGAGACATTTGGGAGAAATTCTTAAGGAGAGAGGATGGTATTTTTTTGGTAAAAAATTAGTAAATTTTCAAAAAAAAAATCTTTAAAATACTCTGTGATATGTGTGGAATGCATAGCATAAGATTTTGTGGGTATTTGTGCCCTTATCGGAAGTTGAGTCGCCATTTTTAAACTTCCTGCGTTATGGATTTTTAAATCACTCGCCCACTTTTATTGTTGTTTCCGGTAAATTAAATTTAAAAAAATGTCTTTAAAATACCCTTTGATATGTGTGGAATGCATTGCATAACATTTTGTGGGTATTTGTGCCCTTATCGGATGTTGAGACGTCATTTTTAAACTTCCTGCGCTATGGATTTTTAAATCACACGCCCGCTTTTATCGGTTTCCAGTAACTTCATTTTTTTTCCTACATTCCCTGACAAAGATGGAAAAAATTTCTGAACTATTAAAGATACATGCATGAAATTTAGTACACACATTCTTTAGTCTATTAGGAAACTTTTCTCTGTAACAGAATTTCGTTAATTGATTTAATTTAAAAAATACGTCCGTTTGTTTGCAAGAAAGGAAATCAGAAAATTGTTATTAAATTGTAATTGTTTATTTTACAAACGTAGGGACTAATATCAAAATTCTGTTACAGACAGTTTGTAGGACATGCTTTTGCAAATACATTGCAAAAAGCTGTTTGAATCTATCTTTAAAAACGGTTTAGATATATCGGTTTTAGTATAATCCTGCATTGGGTATATATATATTTTTTTTAATTTGGGCCCCCAAATAATTTTTTTCAAAATATTTACTTTTGGTTGAGTTTCTACAAGTATGAGCTCTCTACATACAAAAAATTAATATTTTACACCAAATAGGAAAAAAGCTTTAAAAAATACATCCTCTCTCCCTTAAGACGTCATTCATACGGACACAATAGTAATATACGTTACAAGAGCGGTATGTTGACGTTTTCATGTTCGAGGAAAAGATTGAAAAAGCGAAACGTAGTTGAGCTTTTTTAATTTCCGAGAACATGAAAACAAACATACCGCTCGTGTATCGTACATTATTTTGTGCGAAGATCGTTTATTACATACCTGAAAGACGAATTTCTAATTAGTTGCAATGAAATCTCCATGTTGGTTTCTGTTTAATGACGCCAACTTCGGAACACCAAAATATCTTTCTTCAACATTGTTGCTGTAAAATGTTTTCTGTGTTTACTATACTCCAGCAGGCCGTGATATACGTCTGTCTTTTTTTTTTCCCCCCAGTTTATAAATGCGAACTTAAAACAAACGGTAAGATTATGTAATGATTTATTTTTCCTTTTTATATTTTAACAATATTATTTTTATAACATATTGCAGTAATAACATCAGCATCTGGAATCTCGTTTATTTTTTCACGGCTTACTTAATGTTACTTGTATCAGGAATGCAATAAGTTTCGTGGAATAGTAGACTTTACTTAATTTTTGCAAATATTTAAAAACAATAATTAACATTGCAATTTAGGTGAAATTGCAGTGGTAAGTTTCCAATTTATAATTATTACTATGTTAAACGTCTCTAAAAATAATATGTTAAAAGCCTAAAGCAGTAAAATGAATGTCGCGCTTAAGCGGTAAAAAGAGGGAAATTGTTATGTGTGTTACGTTGGGAATACTGAATGTGCTATTTCACACTTACCGCGTATTGGTTCTCTGCGGAAAACAAGCAAATACCCACGATCTCGCACAAATTTTCTTTCAAGTGGTAAATGTACAAATGTGATTCCTGGAATGACGGATTCTTTATACGCCTCCAGCAGAGATTTTTCTTTCTGATTCTCCATTTTACTACTGAATGGACGTAACGTTTGATATGGCCCGTGCAAATGTTTGCAGTTTTACTGCAAGCGGCAGCAGTCCTGTCCATCTTGCTGCGATGTGGCCTTCTGCTCCACCTCATAAAAAGTTGCACTCTCTGTGGACTAGCAAACAGATGACAGCTCCTAGTTAACTTGTGCCCAACTTCAATTCAACCAACTTCCGAAACGATCGAGACCGGAGGGTGGAGTCGGGCACGGAATTGGGGTGAGTGCAGGGGTAATGTCGCAGATTGTATCCCCGACCTTCAAGTTATTTCTACACTGAGAAATTACTTAAAGGGCATGTGCAGACGGGAACTCGTCAATCCCTTCAAGAAGAAAGGTGACTTGCGCTGTCAACCTAGCAGAATAAAGAAAACCTCAACACATTACGCCTACAGGGTTTTTCAAACGTAACGCAAAATTTCATAATGGCAATTAAAAAACTCTGAAACGTCAAACCTAGTATTTAGAAAGGAATACTTTTTATGCAAAGGAAATAATTTTTCTAGTCTTCGTGTGCGAGTTATAACATCAGCGAAATTAAAAGAAACAAATGGTAGGGAGGTGATAAAACAGAAGAAAGTATATAAAGCTTAGAAGAAATAAAGTACTCTGATGCAATAAATGAAAAGGGAACGGAGCTGTGTTGGAAATAGTGGATGAAGAAAGAGTAATGCTGAAACTGGTCAGAAAGAGGAAAAGAAATTGGCTGGGTCACCGATTGAGAAGAAACTGCCTTCTCAAGGATGCACTGGAAGGAATGGTGAACGGGAGAAGAGTTCGGGAGCAGAAGAAGATAGCAGATAATAGACGACATTAAGATATAGGGATCATATTAGGAGACAAAGAGAAAGGTAGAAAATAGGAGAGACTGTAAAATGTTTGGTTTTCAGTGAAAGTCCTGCCCTTGGGCAGAACATTATGAATGAATGAATGAATACAATAAGATAGATATTAATTTACTTAGGGTAGCCCACTAAAATTCTATTTCACTAATGTTAGCTTCACCAAAACGTTTCAACGGAGCTGCCATTTTCAGTCGACTATCTATGCGGAAAACAAATGTCGATCGCAAATTATGTTTTATAGTATCGTAAAGAATTTGCAGTTTTAAATGTTGGCAAACAAAGAAACAAATCCTAGGGAAGTGATAAAAACAAATGTTAGGGAAGTGATAAAATAAACAAATGCTAGGGAAGTGATAAAATTGTAGGAATATA